>NC_057753.1:11491178-11500770 GCF_004010195.1 Chiloscyllium plagiosum
ACTCTCTGGATTCATTTAAGGAGGAGTTGGATAGAGCTCTCAAAGATAGTGGAATTAAGGGTTATGGAGATAAGGCAGGAACAGGATACTGATTAGGAATGATCAGCCATGATTATATTGAATGGCGGTGCAGGCTCGAAGGGCTGAATGGCCTACTCCTGCACCTATTGTCTATTAACTCAAGCCGCATTGACTTGGAGGAGAGCGAAGGGAGTTTGCAAAGTGTCCTCCCCTCCCCACGTGCCTCAGCTGCAGGGCAGCGCAGGCGCAGTGCTGGCCCGCTGTCAGCCGCGCCGCGCCCCCCCCCCATTGTTGAGGTCACAGCCCGCTGGCAGCCCTGTCAGTTTCAGAGTGAAACTCCGCCCCCTCTGGGCAACATCCGGGAGCAAAGCAACGTCTCCCCCCTTTCTGCTCCCCATCCTGGGAGGGAGGGTGGAGACACTGCTCACTTGTTGCAACTGAAGTGCTCAGACCCTCTCTGTCCCTATTAAAGGAATTCTCATTGTGTATTCCCTCAGTTTGGCACCTATACAGTTTGCAGCCCAGAAAAGGATTGCTACTTTCCTCATGTTCACAATTAAAGGGGTAGTTTCTCATGGAACTGAGCAGCATTTAAGGGATTGGCACATTGATGTAAAATGTAGACGCATGTTGTTTCTTATGGTGTATATCTGGTATTGTTGGCTGTTGTAAAAGCTTCTTTGCAATTATTTTTCACCTTCTAATGTAGTAATGGAGTTACATCTGGTGTTTCTTGTCTTTTTTTTATTTAATAATACAGCAGGAAGTCATTCAGCAACTTTACTGACTTTCTTTTCTCGAGCAGCCCTGACATTTCATTATCATGTCCCTGATTGAATTCCATTTCCAGCACCTTTGTAGGCAGCTTGTTCCAGGTCATTGTCACCTAAATGAAGTTTTCCTCCATACACACTTAAGGCGATTTCTTTTCTCGAGCAGCCCTGACATTTCATTATCATGTCCCTGATTCAGCTCCATTTCCAGCACCTTTGTAGGCAGCTTGTTCCAGGTCATTGTCACCTAAATGAAGTTTTCCTCCATACACACTTAAGGCGATCTGGCTGCATGAGGGTTTTCAGGTTTCTGTGTCCTGGATAGTAAGAGATCAGCAGGCATCTGGCAATCTACAGGAATTGTCACCAATGTTATGTAAATTTAACTGTACTGACAGTGATCACTTATTTTGTGATTTTTTTTCTGCAGAAAGAAATGCGGAATGAAATCTGAAAGCAAATGATACATCGACTTCTAACAGACTCACTTGATTCATTGGGACTTGAATATCAGCAGCCATTCAAGTAGAGAAGAAATGTTTGCTTTTGTCTGCTTGAGAGATTTTGGACACTGGTGTGGCAGGAAGAATACTGAGACACCCGAGTGAGGGAGATTCGGTGCGCTGACTGTGAAAAGTGCTTCAAACCATTTTCTCAGCTTGGGGGAATCAAGATCTCACCACTCACAGTGGGGAGAGACTGTGTCCCCGTTCTGTTTGTAATTTCAAACCCAGAGTGACACAAGGAAAGCTCTCCCCATGGGGAAACCGTGGAAATGTGGGGACTGTGGGAAAGGATTCCCTTCCCCCTCGGTGCTGGAAACCCACAGACGTGTTCACACGGGAGAGAAGCCATTCTCCTGCTCTCAGTGCGGGGCAGGGTTTCAGTCAGAGGGGTGACTTGTGGAAGCATCAGCAAGTCCACACCAGGGAGAGGCCGTTCGCCTGCCCTGAATGTGAGGTGGCGTTCACCCATTCATCTACACTGCTGATCCACAAACGGGTCTACACCGGGGAGAGGCCCTTCACCTGCTCTCAGTGCGGGAAGGGATTCATCAATTCTTCTGCCCCGCTGACCCACCAGTGGGTCCACGCCACAGAGTGGCTGTTCGCCTGCCCTGAGTGCGGGAAGAGCTTCAGTCAGATGAGTGACTTCCGGAAACACCAGCGGGTCCACACGGGAGAGAAGCTGCTCACTCAGTCTGATACACTGCTGACCCACAAGCGGGTCCACACGGGGGAGAGGTCTTTCACGTGCCCCCGACTGCGGGAAGGGCTTCAGTCATGTGGGCATCCTGCAGATTCACCTGCCCCGAGTACGGGAAGGGATTCATCAATTCTTCCGGCCTGCTGACCCACCAGTCGGTCCACACGGGGGCTGCTCACCTGCTCTCAGTGCAGGAAGGACTTCACCCGCTCCTCCCACCTGCGGAGGCACCAGCGAGTTCACGTGCCATCACAGGGGGATTGAAGGAGCGATGGACGAGTGCCATTATCGACTGGACTATCAGCCCAGTTCTGGGGACAGTCCGGTTTGAATCCAGCTGTGACAGATGGCGGAATTGGAATTCGGACAGAGATGTGGAGTTCAGAATCTAATGATGAAACCATGTTCAGGGGAAAAATTTCACCAAATTCTCTCTTGTCCTTTTTTGGGAAGGAAGCTGCCGTTGCAGGAAAGGATTCACTTGGTCGTCCCATCTGCATCCTTTACCCAGTCTGGCCTACACGTGACTCCAGACCTACAGCAGTGTGGCTGACTCTTGACTGCCCCTCACCCCACCATCACCACCGCAGTAAATGAGTGAGGAGAATCTTACTTGGAGACAGTGTGTAGGTTGAAATTGCTGAGTTTGGCAATACTTCCTAAGGGTTAAGGATGTACCAGGGATCTAATTACTCATTTCACCAGTTTCCTCATTTCCCCTCCCCCCCCACCTTGTCTCAGTCAAATCCCTCGAACTCAGCACCGCCTTCCTAACCTGCAATCTTCTTCCTGACCTCTCCGCCCCCACCCCACTCTGACCTATCACCCTCACCTTGACCTCTTTCCACCTATCGCATTTCCAACGCCCCTTCCTCCAAGTCCCTCCTCCCTACCTTTTATCTTAGCCTGCTGGACACACTTTCCTCATTCCTGAAGAAGGGCTTGTGCCCGCAACGTCGATTCTCCTGTTCCCTGGATGCTGCCTGGCAACACATTTTCGGCTCTGATCTCCAGCATCTGCAGACCTTACTTTCTCCTCTAATTACAATGAGACAACTCAGCTGACCAACAGAAAAGCGTGTGGGGGTATGGGGGGAGTATGTGCGCTTTGACCTTGAGCTGTTTTTTAAAAAAAAAGCTAGCTTTTGTACACCTTTTTGCTGGGAAAATGTGAAGCTGTAACAAAGTTGGGTCGGAATAAAGGTTACCTGAACTTACCGCCTGGCTCAGACTCTCATTGAAAGAGGTTTTTGTTTTAAAGCTGCTGATTTCTTTCAACCTCCAGCACTAAGTTTCCATTGTCATGTATCAGAAGGAGCAGTGAATTAATAGCCAGTATCATTAGAAATTGTAAATTTTTCAGGAATGCAGCTACTGCATTGTTTCATCAGCATTGTAAAGTTTACTGGAGGTGTGGGATGTGTTCACTAGAAACAATGTGGAGGAGCCGGTGTTGGATTGGGGTGGACAAAGTTTAAAGATCACACAACATTATACTGCAACAGGTTTATTTGGAAGCACTAGCTTTCTGAGCGCTGCACCTTCATCGGCTAGCTGTGGAGCAAGATCATAAGATATAGAATTTACAGCAAAAGATCACAGTGTCATGCAACTGAAATGATATATTGAACAAACCTGGATTGCAGTTCTGTCTTTCATCTTTTAGAATGGGTAGCAGGTTTCTGTTCATTAATATGTAAATCCCAAAACTACTTTTTAGTCACGTTCTCAAGATAACTTATAAAAAGAGGTGACATCTCAGCTCAGACAATGCATGAAAGGTGTGAGATTAAAGTCTTTCTTTATCCCAATCTTGAATCAGACTGGTTCTACTTCCAAAGTAGGAATTTATAAAATGTTACATGGATTGACTGTGTGTTTTTTGAGCAAAATAGAATGTATCTCCAAATATAATTCTGCAAATGCAAATTCACCTCATAGACTTGTATGGGCGTGTGCTTGCATGAGTGAGAGAGATGGTGTGAACATCTGATTTGAATAATAGTCACCTCCCATGAGAGCTTCATAAAAGACTTTCAAGATAGTTTCTTATAATTCTGCAAATGCAAATTCACCCCATAGACTTGTATGGGCGTGTGCTTGCATGAGTGAGAGAGAGATGGTGTGAACATCTGATTTGAATAATAGTCACCTCCCATGAGAGCTTCATAAAAGACTTTCAAGATAGTTTCTTAGCACGTTCTGAAACTGACCAAGGATCCTGCCAGGCTTGGATAACATGGTAATGTTACAACATGGGGTAAACCTTTCTGCTAATTAAACCTGGCACACAGAAAAGCTCACCTCGCACCGTGATCTGTATAAGTATGACTGACAAAGAACTACTAAATCCCACCATTTAAAGAAAAAAATTCACAATTTATTCTTTAACTCCAAGAAAAAAAATTAAACAACTATCTACACTGTAATCTTCCTTTGTCTGATCGATTTATCTACCTCCCACTCTACAACACTAAACTGATCCGATTAAGTTTAAAATTTGATTTTCTTGTTAAAACCAGTCAGCTGGGTCGATTCTTATCTGTATCGAGATGGAAATGTGTTGCTGGAAAAGCGCAGCAGGTCAGGCAGCATCTAGGGAACAGGAGAATCGACGTTTCGGGCATTAGCCCTTCTTCAGGAAAAGGGCTAAGGCCCGAAACGTCGATTCTCCTGTTCCCTGGATGCTGCCTGACCTGCTGCGCCTTTCCAGCAACACATTTCCATCTCTGATCTCCAGCATCTGCAGACCTCACTTTCTCCTCTTATCTGTATCTTCCTGGCTTCTTTTCTTCGGTCTTTCGCTTCACAGATTTCATAGGAAAACGTGCCTTTCAGAGATTGTCTCTGCAGGCCGTCTCTTTGTTGGTGCTCTTTGCTCTGGCTAACTGCCTGATTTTTATACCCCCAAAAGTCAGACTATCGCATTGGTTTGATGTGGTCAAAACAGAAATTCAAATTTGATTGGATTTTCATATCTTCAGGCATAACTTAAACTGATTTTGGCCAAATTCAAATTTGTTGTGTCTCATAGCAACTCAGCTCAGCTATTTGTTTCACAGCCAAATATTACATTTTTAAATTTTTCAGCACACTCTGTGCCTTTCTAGGTCCGTGCCAGCTTTCAGTCTCTCTTAAAGATACAGTACACACCTACCCCTTCATAACAGTAGTCTGGTGTTCGCTCAAATTTCACGTCCTGTTTTCTCTGTCCTTCATTGATCTCCCTGTTCCCACAGGGTTAAGATGTCTGTTCTCAGCTATGCTAGATTTCTGCTTTGACCCACACCCCTCCCTTTACACCTTCCAGATCAATAAAACATTCAGTCAATCAAAGCCCAACTCTCAATCTCCAAGCATGTCAATCATCTAGTCATTGTAGCAGGGAATACAAGTGAAACAAGATTAGAAATAAATACATAGTTGGGGCTTGTGCTCCATTTTATGTTCATTAAGATGTAAACCAGAAACCAGGGTCTCCCAGGATTCTTATAGGGGAGGAATTCTCTCTCACCTCCATCTCACTTTTAGTACTGAGTTATGATTTATAACAATATTTACATCAACAGAAATAAAGCATCTGTTAACTGTTCCAATCAAATACTATTTGTTAAGATGAAATAGTTCATAAAATAAGCAATTTCTACACAGTGCCCAGCATTGCTTCCACAGTTAAAATGCTTTTTAACAGCCCATTATTATGGAGAGACGATGGCCTGGAGGTATTATCGCTGGACTGTTAATCCAGATACCCAGGTAATGTTCTGGGGACCCGGGTTTGAAAACTGCCACGGCAGATGGGGAATTTAGATTTAATATATGCTGACCATTAATCCATTTTCGATTGTCGGAAAAACCCATCTGGTTCACTCATGTCCTGGAGGGAAGGAAGCTGTCGTCCTTGCCTGGTATGGCCTACACGTGACTCCAGACCCACAGAAATGTGGTTGACTCTTAACTGCCCTCTGGGCAATTAGGGATGGGGCAATAAATGCTGGCCTGGCCAGGGATGCCCTCACCCCATGAATAAATTTTAAAAAAACATTGTCTTCCCAGGATACAGGACATTTGCTGCTCTCACCTACCAAAACTATCCTGAAACTAATTGCACTGATACTCTGGTTAAACAGGAAGATTATCATGGGAGCCATCTACACAAAAATCTCCATTTCATGTTCTTTGGGTCACCCAAGGATCGAAATGATTTGGAGGTGCTGGTGTTGGACTGGAGTGGGCAAAGTTAAAAATCACACAACATCAGGTTATAGTCCAACAGGTTTATTTGGAAGTCCTTCCAAATAAACCTGTTGGACTATAACCTAGTGTTGTGTGATTTTTAAACAAGGATAGAAATGCAAGGACATATTTCTCCAAACTTCGTGTTTGACTTGCCCTTGAATTTAGAGTGTTCCATGATATAGGGGTTGGGAGTGTGATGCTGGAAAAGCACAGCAGGTCAGGCAGTATCCAAGACAGCAGGAGAATCGACGTTTCAGGCATAAGCCCTGATGAAGGGCTTATGCCCGAAATGTTGATTCTTCTGTTCCTCGGATGCTGCCTGACCTGCTGTGCTTTTCCAGCATCACACTCCCAACTGTGATCTCCAGCATCTGCAGTCCTTACTTTCTCCCTGTTCCATGATATAGTATTTAATTATCATCCATCAAAAGCAGTGTCCAGTCTTGTCTGAGTGCAGAGCCAACTCAACTGACCCAACAAGCTGCATAACCCTTCTGTCTGTTCTTTAGATGTGACATCCTCTTTCTCTGTTGACCCAACCGGATGACTCTCTGGTACTCATCCACATCTTTATACTGCTTAACCTAAGTATTTAAAAGCAGCTAGCCTGAGCTTCCACAAACAATGGGATGGTTGTGGCACACAAAAAAAGGGCACGTTCACCCGTCATGTCTGTGTAAGGAATAAATTTCAACTAGAATTGTTCACAAAATAACAGCTACACAACTCTCTGTGTTTCCCCTGTCACAGATGCTGGACAGAGGAGCAAATTTCAGTGAATCTGGAACCATGTGCTTTGTTTGAACTAAAACTGCATGACTTGGAGGGAAATGAAAAGAAGGCATTTTGCTAAGTGTCCTGCCCACTGCCCACTGCACCAGGTTCGCGCAGCCGCAGTGCGGGCTTGCTGGCCAGCGCGAGCACGCGGTCTAGAGCAGGCGCAGTTCGGGCTCGCTGCCTCGGGCGGGCCTGATGTGCGGAGCAGGCGCAGTGCGTTCCCTCTGTCTAGCTCTTGCCCGCCGTCCGGAGCAGGCGCAGTGCGGACCCGCTGTCCGGAGCAGGCGCAGTGCGTCCCCTCTGTCTAGCTCTTGCCCGCCGTCCGGAGCAGGCGCAGTGCGTTCCCTCTGTCTAGCTCTTGCCCGCTGTCCGGAGCAGGCGCAGTGCGGACCCGCTGTCCGGAGCAGGCGCAGTGTGAGCTGCCTGTCCAGCAGTGAATGCAGGAAGAGTGCCAGCTGTGCAAAGGTATGGTGTCCATCTCTTTCTCAGAGACATTGACATCCTCTTATTCTCTCAGTTTGAAATATTTGCTTGGCTTCAAAGGCTGACATTCCTCATGTTCACCGTTGCAATTTTACTTTGCAGAGGGAGACCCCGTTTGAGTGATACAAAACAGAGCCATGTCTTATGTGCTACGCTTCTGACTTTTGTTTGTGGTTCTCTCATCGTCATTTCCAATTATTTCTGGTCCCGTGAGGGGATTCAACAAATGTTGCACATATTTCCAGTAATGGAAAGTATTCAGCAAATCAACTGCTCACTAACCCAGCTGCCCCCATGTATCCTTCCCAACTCCCTCTATCCCTGCAATTCTATTTCTGCCAAATACCCATCCAGTTTAGTTTTGTTATCATTAATGATCTTTACTTCCGTCTTGCTCGCAGGCAGAGAATTCCAGAGAGTCCCAAACTGTTTCTCAAGCTAAGAAACAGTGTATAGTATGCAACATAGTTATTTAGAATTTGTCTTTCAGTTTGAATCAGCAGGAAGATTAGTTACAGCAGATATGGGATGGTGGTTTACAGAGTTTTGGCAGATATGAGAGAACAGATTGTTCTGTGGATTATTCTCTTTGCTCCAAATTCCTAACCAGGACTGACACAGATGACTTTTCTAATCTCCTTTTACAGGCTACTGAGGGGGAGGATGATTTTGAAATGGAAATCTCAAACCAAACCGAACATCAGTTCATCGGGAACTGAACGTGTGGGCCTTTGAGGGGAACCTCAGTTCTGTTTGCTTCAGACTGGTAAAAGCAACAAACACACACCTGAGTGACAGTTTCACAGTGATTTGACCGTGGGTAGAGGTTTACCCATTGGACGGGCGAAAGAAATCGCACCGAGCACATGTTCTAAGGGCACTCCCTCCATGGAGAAACCGTGGAAATGTGGGGACTGCGGGAAAGTGTTCCCAACACCGTCCGCGCTGGAAACTCACCGGCGCAGTCACACGGGGGAGAGGCCGTTCACTTGCTCAGTGTGTGGGAAGGGATTCACACAGTCGAGCCACCTGCGATTGCACCAGCGGGTTCACACTGGAGAGAAGCCATTCACCTGCTCGGTGTGCGGGAACGCTTTCCGTGACTCGGGCAGCCTTCAGAAGCACCAGCGATTCCACACGCGGGAGAAGCCGTTCACCTGCTCTGTGTGCGGGAAGGGATTCGGTCAGTCGTCCAGTTTACGCAGACACCAGAGCAGCCACACTGAGGACAGGCCTTACAAATGCTCTGACTGCGGGGCTGCTTTCAAGAGCTCCTGGGACTTGATGCTGCACCAGCGCATCCACACTGAGGAGAGGCCATTCGGCTGCTCCCACTGCGCCAAGAGGTTTAAAACGTCGTCTGAGCAGCAGCGACATCAGCGGGTTCACACTGGGGAGCGGC
This sequence comes from Chiloscyllium plagiosum, assembly GCF_004010195.1. Classification (NCBI taxonomy): domain Eukaryota; kingdom Metazoa; phylum Chordata; class Chondrichthyes; order Orectolobiformes; family Hemiscylliidae; genus Chiloscyllium; species Chiloscyllium plagiosum. The sequence continues at coordinate 11,500,080 of NC_057753.1, forward strand.
CGTCTGTCTGTCCCGTCTGCGGGAAGGGCTTCGTTCAGTCCTCTGGCCTGCAGAGGCACCGGCGGGTCCACACCGGGGAGAGGCCGTTCATCTGCTCCGTCTGTGGGAAGGCCTTCACCCAGTCCACCAACCTGCGGACCCACCAGCGCATTCACACCGGGGAGAGGCCGTTCTCCTGCTCCGAGTGCGGGAAAGGATTCACTCAGCTGTCCAACATGGTGTCGCACCAGCGCGTTCACAAGTGATTGCGGGGTTGGGGGAGATGGAGGTTGGTTTGATTCTGCCTGAGAGCCACATCCGGGACTCGACCCTGCTCACTTTGACATTGGGAGAGGAGGGGGCGGAGGGTTCGGACAAGCCGCTCTCTCACCCACTTTACTTCCAGAGGGGGCTGACACTCTCTGAGTCTGGGACTGCACCTTCCCTATGGAAACGATCCGCAGGAACACAAGAAGGACATTTTGTATTGTGGATGGAGCATATTATTTGTCCGACCACTGCAGTTAGATCGGAAATAGACATATTTCCGGGAAATAGACATCTCTGGGAGAAAGTGAGGGCTGCAGATGCTGGAGATCAGAGCTGAAAAATGTGTTGCTGGAAAAGCGCAGCAGGTCAGGCAGCATCCAGGGAGCAGGAGAATCGACGTTTCGGGCATAAGCCCTTCTTCAGGAATGAGGAAAGTGTGTCC
>NC_057753.1:11501473-11505143 GCF_004010195.1 Chiloscyllium plagiosum
CGCTTTTCCAGCAACACATTTTTAAGCTCTACATTTGTCTCTGTCCCATTGAGTCTCCAGCACAGGGCCAGGCCAGTCGGCTCAGTTGGCCTCTGTCGGTGTTTACGCTACACCTGAGCCTCCCACCCCTTTTTATCTCCTCCCACCATCCGCATATCATATCCTTCTGTTCCTTTCTCACTCGTGTCTGTACCCAGCTCCCTCTTTAATTGGATTCCCCCCTTCAACTCCTTCCCCTCCGTCAGTGTACAGCTATCCCCTGCTGTCCACTAGCCGAGCGTTCCTGTGAAACCTCTGGTAAGCCGAAATGGTGGAAAGCGAAGAAGCGATTACCATTAGTTCGCCTTTTCTCGCAAAAGCGAAAATCCTCTTCGGATTTCCTCTGGTTAGCAAAAACAGGTACCAGATTCTGGATTAGTGGTGCTGGAAGAGCACAGCAGTTCAGGCAGCATCCAAGGACAGGTACCAACCTACCAGCCTTTCGTACAAGGGAAGTGGGCGTAAACCGAGCTTCCGCCAAGTGGGGGTGTGCCTGTATCTTGTAGAGCTCTCAAGGATAGTGGAATCAAGGGTTATGGAGATAAGGCAGGAACAGGATACTGATTAAGGATGATCAGCCATGATCACATTGAATGGTGGTGCGGGCTCGAAGGGCTGAATGGCCTACTCCTGCACCTATTGTCTATTGTTCGGAAGAAGGCCAGACATGAGTTGCTTTCCAGATGAAGCAGGAGGGTGAATCCGAATCGCCCGGGCCCTGCTCCGGCCCCCAGCCCCTTTGGGATTCGGTCACAGATGTGCACCAGCGACAAGGTCAGGCACTCTCTTCAAGAGGAGCAACAGCAAGGATGAGCCCCGCGGTTGGAGGGGGGCGGCAGGAGGTCCCCAAACCCGATGGTGCTACCGGACTCCGTGTCGACGGGCGGGGGGGGGGGGGCGGATAAGGCGGGAGTGGGACAGAGTCTTTCAGGAGCTGTCAGCGAGAGCAAGGACTTCTCCGAACCCCCCTCCCGGGGAGGCCAGCAATTGGAGTTTGACCCTCATCCGAGGAGGGACATATACCTCTGTCCCTCCTCCTGGGCCCCCACCGATACAAGAGACTGCTGCTCGGTGTCAGATTTCCGCACACGGTTTGCATTCAGTGATACAAGGGGACCCCAGTGTCTCCAAGGGGGGGATTGGAGTAGATGGATAGGAACGTGGCTGGGATTAGTATTGACTCGAGCAGGACGTACGGTCTGTCGGAGACAAACTACTCGCTGGCTGTGGCACTGCTAACTCACGAGCGGTGAAATCAACCCCAGCCGGGGAAAAAAAAAGCAACAAAATTACGTTGGACTGGGATGTGACTGGCAATTTGTAATCGCAAATTGCTTAGTGAGTTGTGGTTTGTTCAATTTGTTCACAAACTCTCTGGCACTCGCTTTGTAAATGTGCAACAGTAGAATATGTGTGTTTCCTCTGGTTCAGAGGAGGTGGTCATGGCGGCTCAGTGGTTAGCACCGCTGCCTCACGGCGCCAGGGACCCTGGTTCGATTCCAGCCTCGGACCAACTGTCTGTCTGTGTGGAGTTTGCACATTCTGCCATGCTAAAGGTTAGGGTGGATTGTCTGTGCTAAATTACCAGTAGTGCCCAGGGATGTGCAAGTTAGGGTGAGTTGGCCATGCTCAGTTGCCCTGTAGCATCCAGGGATGTGTAGGTCAGGGTGGATTGGCCATGCTAAACTACCCATAGTGCCCAAGTATGTACAGGTTAGAGTGGATTGGCCATGCTAAATTACCAATAGTGCCCAAGGATGTGCAGGTTAGGTGAGTCAGCCGTGGTTAAAAACCCCATGAGGGGTTACGGAAAGGGATGGGATGCTCTTCAGTGGGTCCTTGCAGTCTCAGTGGGCTGAATGGCCTACATCCGGACTGTAGGATTCTACAATTCTATGTGGTTGCAATGGGGATCAGAGCTGGGTACTAAATATCCAAGGCGGGCAGATAGGGCAAACCCGTAGGCGAGAAATTACATCAATAGCAAGACGTGATATAGAGTCATAGAGATGCTCAGCACCGAAACAGACCCTTCAGTCCAACTCGTTCACGTCGACCAGATATCCCTAAATTAGTCTGGTTTATCAGCATTTGGCCCATATCCCACCAAACTCTTCCTAGTCATGTTCCCATCCAGATGCCTTTTAAATGCTGTAATTGTACCAGCCTCCATCACTTCCTCTGGCAGCTCATGTCAGACACACACCACCCTCTGCGTGAAATAGTTGCCCCCCGCCCCCCCCCCTTCCCCCAGGTCCCTTTTAAATCTTTCCCCTCTCACTCCCACCCTATGGTCCTCTAGTTCTGGACTCCCCTACCCCTGGGGAAAGTCTTTGTCTGTTTATCCTATCCCTGCCCCTCACAATTATATGAACCAGAGTCAGAAGACGTAGAATCTGTGTGGGTAGAGTTCAGGAACTACGAAAGAAAAAAGAAGACAGTGATGGGAGTCAGGATGCGGGGAAGAAAATAAATCCAAGGATTAAAAAGGCATGTAAGAAAAGCACTATTACAATAATCACAGGGGACCTCAATATCATCAATCACAGGCGGCTCAGTGGTTAGCACCGCTGCCTCACAGCACCAGGGACCCAGGTTCGATTCCAGTCTCGGGCGACTGTCTGTGTGGAGTTCGGACATTCTCCCCGTGTCTGCGTGGGTTTCCTCCAGTCTCCTCTCACAACCCAAACATGTGCGGGTCAGGTGAATTGGCCATGCTAAATTGCCCATGAGTCAGAGGGAATTGGGTCTGGGTGGGTTGCCCTTCGGCGGGTCGGTGCGGGGCCGAAGGGCCTGTTTCCAACCATGTAGGGAATCTAATCTAATAATATATGCAGGTGGGCTGGGGAAAATCAGTTTGATAGCAGATCTCAAGAAAAGAAGTTCACGGAATGGGATTTTGGAACAGCTTGTGGTAGAGCCCACCAGGGAACCGGCGATTCTGGATTTGGTGATGCCTAACGAGGCAGACTTGATTAGGGAGCTTAAGTTGAAGGAACCCCTCTGGGGGAGAAACTGTAATACAAGAGAATTCCCCCTGCCTTTTGAGAGGGAGAAGCTGGAATCAGATATAACCGTCTTACAACGAGTACAGGTAACTCCAAAGACATGAGAGAGGAGCTGCCCAGAGTTGATTGGGAGGGGGAGCCAAACAGGGACGATGGTGGAGCAGTAAGGGCAGGGATTTCTGGGGATAATATCGAAGGCACAGCAGAAATTCATCCCAAGGAAGACGAAACATACTAAGGGGAGGATAAGCGCAGCAGGTCAGGCAGCATCCAGGGAACAGGAGAATCGACGTTTCGGGCATAAGCCCTTCTTCTTATGCCTGAAGAAGGGCTTATGCCCGAAATGTCGATTCTCCTGTTCCCTGGATGCTGCCTGACCTGCTGCGCTTTTCCAGCAACACATTTCCAGCTCTGATCTCCAGCATCTGCAGACCTCACTTTCTCCTAAGGGGAGGATAAGGCAACTACGGCTGACAAGAGAAGCCAAAGTCAACATAAAAGTAAAAGAAAAAGCACGCAATGTGTTGGTGATAAGTGGAAAGCCTTTAAACACCAGCAGACGACAACCTTTATTGGTCAGAGTATTGAGTACAGGAGTTGGGAGGTCATGTTGTGGCTGTACA
>NC_057753.1:11505231-11510803 GCF_004010195.1 Chiloscyllium plagiosum
TCCAGAACTAGAGGGCATAGGTTTAGGGTGAGAGGAGAAAGATATAAAAGAGACCTAAGGGGCAACATTTTCACGCAGAGGGTGGTACGTGTGTGGAATGAGCCGACAGAGGAAGTGGTGGAGGCTGGCACAATTACAGCATTTTAAAAGGCATCTGGATGAGTATTTGAATAGGAGGGATATGGGGTATGAAATTGGAGGGATAGGTGGGTGCTGGCAGGTGGGACTAGATTGGGTTGGGATATCTGGTCAGCATGGGCAAGTTGGACTGAAGGGTCTGTTTCCGTGCTGTACATCGCTATGGCTTAATAACTTTAAAAAAAAATCATAGAGCAGAGGATGTGGAAGCGTTGAAAAGGGTGCAGAGGAGATTTACCAGGATGATGCCTGGTATGGAGGGAAGGTCTCATGAGGGATTTTAGGCTGTTTTCCTTAGAGAGAATAAGGTTAAGAGGTGACTTAATAGCAACGTACAAGATGATCAGAGGATCACATAAAGTGGACAGTGAGAGTCTTTTTCCTTGGATGGTGATGGCTAGCACGAGGGGACATAGCTTTAAATTGAGGGGTGATAGATATAGGACAGATGTCAGAGGTAGGTTCTTTACACAGAGAATAGTAAGGGTGTGGAACGCCCTGCCTGCAAAAATAGACTTGCCAAAATTAAGGGCCTTTAAATGGTCATTGGATAAACATATGGATGATAATGGAATAATGTGGATTAGATGGGCTTCAGATTGGTTTTACAGTTCGGCACAACATCGAGGGCCGAAGGGCCTGTACTGCGCTGTTATGTTCTACATGAGGGTAAGCTAGCTAGTAATATAAAAGAAGATCGCAAGAATTTTTTAAAAGATCTATTAAAGGTAACCATGCTGTGGAGGTGCTGGTGTTGGACTGGGGTAAACAAACTTAAAAATCACACAACACCAGGTTATAGTCCGTCAGGTTTATTTGGAAGCACTAGCTTTCGGAGCGCCGCTCTTTCGTCAGATAGCTAGCGGGACAGGATCATAAGACACAGAATTTAGAGTAAAAGATCACTGTCATATAATTGAAATGAAACCTGCAATCCATTCTAAAAGATGAAAAACGTAACAGTATCGCATGCACACACACATTCTCCTTCTCTACCCCTCTCTCTCTCACACATACACACAAGTCTGTGGGGTGAATTTGCATTTGAAGAATTATATTAGCAGATACATCCTATTTTTGCTCAAAAAGCGCACAACCTGCAGGTAGTCAATTATGTATAACATTTTATCAATTCCTACTTTGGAGATCGACCCAGTCTGACTCTAAATTGGGATACAGACAGACTCGAACCAACCTGTAATGCATTGTCTGAGCTGAGATGTTACTTTTTTTTTTACAAAACCTTAAGTTATCTCAAGAATGTGACTTAAAAGTAGTTCTGGGATTTACATATTAATGAACCGAAACCTGCAACCCATTCTAAAAGATGAAGGACTTAACAGCAATCAAGGTTTGTTCAATATATTGTTTCAATTGCATGACACTGTGAGCTTTTGCTATAAATTCTGTGTCTTATGATCCTGATGAAGGAGCAGCGCTCGTCCTTCCAAATAAACCCTGTTAGACTTTAACCTGGTGTTGTGTGATTTTTAACCTTATAAAAGGTAAGGGTGAGGCAAGAGTGTATATGAGGCAGGAGAAATATTAATGGGGAATGAAGAAATGGTGGAGGAATTTCTATTTTCTGATGACATTGGCATTTAAGATTTGACAGAGTCTAGATTAGAGTGGTTCTGGAAAAGTACAGCGGGTCAGGAAGCATCCGAGGAGCAGGAAAATCGACATTTCAGGCAAAAGCCCTTCATCAGGGATGGACATTTCTGATAAAGGGCTTTTGCCCGAACCGTCGATTTTCCTGCTCCTCGGATGCTGCCTGACCCGCTGTACTTTTCCAGAACCACTCTAATCTAGATTCTTGTTTCCAGCATCTGCAGTCCTCGGTTTTACCCCTTTAAGATTTGACCCCTTTAAGATTTGACAGACTGTTTCCTAAGCAAGGGTGATTCGTTTGAGATTTTCCCCACCGGATTAAAAAGTCTAGCCCAGCTACAGGGATGATTTAACATCAGAAATAAACCACAGCTGTCAGCCTGAACATGGTTCAAATTTGGATATCATTGACAGCAGCAACGTCATCTTTGCTCAGTTCCCGGAGTCAAATGTGAACATTTGTCCATTGGAAACTTTCCCTGGTGTTGAGCCTAAGAGCTGGCAAGTCATGTTAAAATTGTACAAGACTTTGGTTCGGCTGCATTTAGAATACTGTGTACAGTTCTGGTCACCACATTACCAAATGGATGTGGTCGCTTTGGAGAGGGTGTAGAGAAGGTTTATGAGGATATTGTCTGGTGTGGAAGGTGCGAGCTATATAGAAAGGTTGAGTGGATTGGGTTTATGTTCATTAGAAAAAAGAAGATTGAGGGGGAACCCTGATTGAGGTTTACCAAATCATGAAGGGTCTAGACAGGGTGGATAGAGACAAGCATTTTCCCAGGGTGAAGGATTCAATAATGAGAGGTCACACTTTCAAGGTGAGAGGTGGAAAGTTTAAGGGGGATATACGCAGCAAATACTTTACACAGAGGGTGGTAGGTGTCTGGAACGCGTTGCCAGCGGAGGTGGTCGAAGCAGGCACGGTAGATTCATTTAAGATGCGTCTGGACAGATGCATGAGTAGGTGGGGAGCAGAGGGTGCTTAGGAGTTGGGTGACAGATTTAGACAGTGGATTTGGATTGGCTCAGGCTCGGAGGGCCGAAGGGCCTGTTCCTGGGCTGTACATTTTCTTTGTTCTTTGAAAATGGGATGAGTGAGTGAATCCTGTGGCTCACGCCAAACATGCTGCTCCCTAATATGGGTTTGTTGGCAGAGTTACTGAAGTCCTTCCCACATTTAAATGACCTTTCTCCAATCTGAAGGGACAGGTTTGCCAGCATGTTGGCTTATGGAGTGAATTTCTGCCCACAGATCTGGACGGCTATATGAATAGGAAAGGTTTAGAGGCGTGTGGGCCAAATGTTGGCAAATGGGACTAGATTAATTTAGGATATCTGTTTGGTATGAACGAATTGGACTGAAGGACTGTTGCCATGCTGTACAGCGCTATTGCTCTGAGACGGAGCAGATGTGATTGAGCTCAATGAATGAATGTACCGTTCCCACAGTTAAGAATCACACCACTCCAGGTTATAGTCCAACGGGTTAATTTGGAAGCACTAGCTTTCCAGAGCACTGTTCTTTTATCAGGTAACTGTGGAGCAGGATCACCAAGACACAGAATGTATAGCAAAAGATGTCGGTGTCATGTAATTGAAGTGAAACCTGCAACCCATTCTAAACGATGAAAGACTTAACAGCATCACATGCGCACACACACACACACTCTCTCTCTCTCTCTCTCCCCTACATGTGTGCATGTGCACACACACACACAAAAGTGAATTTGCATTTGCAGAATGAAGGAGCAGCGCTCCAAAAGCTAGTGCTTCCAAATAAATCTGTTGGACTATAACCTGGTGTTTGTGTGATTTTTCACTTTGTCCGCCCCAGACCAACACTGGCTCTTCCACATCATGCCTTCCCACAGTGTGGACACGCTGGTGTCACAGCAAGATAGAGGCATCTCGGAACCTCTTCCCCACAAGCAGTCAAAGGGCAACCTCACTGGTGTCGAAGTGGGACAGATGAGCGAGTGAATCCTTTACGATATACATTGCAGGTGAACAGCTTATGCCCTGTGTGGCCATGTGGTTGAGTTTACTGTTTGGTGATTTCCCCAGAATCCCCCCTCCTGCCATATTCATACAGCTCATTCCAAGTCTGGTTACAGTTGTCCATCACCAGGCTTTGGTGAGCAGTTCATTGTATTCATAGTAATAGAAGCAGGAGTGGGCCATTTGGCCCGTCCAGCCGCTCCCCCATTCATTAAGATCACAGCTGATCTATCCATTGTCTCAGCTCCTCCTCCCTGCATTATCCCCATAGCCCTCAATTCCCCTATAATGCAAAAACCCATCACTGTGTCGTGAATATATTTACGAAGCTGCATCTACCGCTTCCTTGGGCAGAGAATTCCATAGATTCACTACTCTCTGGGAAAAGCAGTTCCTCCTCATCTATGTCCTCTTATTGATATCTTGTAGCACAGCCAAACCACATTCCAGCTGATTAAGTGATACTGTGGGATCATGAAAAGATGTTTACTGTATAGTCATTCCTGCTGTAATGGGAGGTTATGAAACACAGCTCTGTAAATAAAGGATACAAACCCAGAACTGTCCATTCCAGGTGTCCAAATTCTTACTGAGAAAAACTCACTTTCGATCTGAAGACTTAACTTTTTGTCCTTCCTCCGCAGATGATGCCACACTTTTATTATTAGGGCTTAACTGGGCGGCGTAATTTTAAGGTGAAAGGAGAAAGATTTAAATGGGACCGGAGGGGCAGTTTTTTCAACCAGATGGTGAAGTGCTTGAAGCAGGTATAGTTACAGCATGTAAAAAAAAAAATGTGGACCAGTAGGAAAGGTTTGGAGGGATACGGGCTAAGCGCAGGCAGGTGGCACTAGCTTAGTTTAGGAAACTCGGTCGGCATGGATGAGTTGGACCAAAGGCTCTGCTTCCGGTCTGTGTGACTCTGTGCCTGAGGCAATGAACTGTTTTGCTAAGGAGATGTTGGCACAGTGGTTTACACTGCTGCCTTCACAGCGCCAATGAGTCATGTGGAGTTTGCAATATTTCCTTCCACGTCTACATGGATTTCCTCTGGGTGCTCTGGTTCCCTCCCACAGTGGAGAAAGTGAGGGCTGCAGATGCTGGAGATCAGAGCTGAAAATGTGTTGCTGGAAAAGCGCAGCAGGTCAGGGGATTTCCTCTGGGTGCTCTGGTTCCCTCCCACAGTGGAGAAAGTGAGGGAGTGCAGATGATGGAGATCAGAGCTGAAAATGTGTTGCTGGAAAAGCGCAGCAGGTCAGGCGGCATCCAGGGAACAGGAGAATCGACGTTTCGGGTTCCTGAAGAAAGAGCTTATGCCCGAAACGTCGATTCTCCTGTTCCTTGGATGCTGCCTGACCTGCTGCGCTTTTCCAGCAACACGTTTTCAGCTTCCCTCCCACAGTCCAAGGATGTGCAGTTTAAATGGATAGGCCATGCTAAAGAATTGCCCCCTAGTGTCTGCAAATGTGCAGGTTAGGTGGGTTACCCATGCTTAAAAACCCAACGTGGGGTTACGGAATGGGTGTGGGATGCAGACTCATAGAGATATGCAGCATAGAAACAGACCCTTTGATCCAACTTGACCACGCTGACCAGATATCCTCTATTAATCAAGTCTCATTTGCCAGCACTTAGCCCGAATCCCTTTAAATCCTTCCTGCTCATGCACATGTCCAGATACCTTTTAAATGTTGTAGTTGTACCAGCCTCCACCACTTCCTCTGGCAGCACATTCCATCCACACATCACCCTCTGCGCAAATAAGCTGCTACTTTGGTTCCTTTTAAATCTTTCCCCTCTCACCTTAAACCCATACCCTTTT
>NC_057753.1:11511303-11512915 GCF_004010195.1 Chiloscyllium plagiosum
TTGGTGTCAGCCAGACAATGTGTTGAAGGTGTTAGCCCCCTGTGTTCCCTGTCTGTGCCATTAAGTGTACATGTCCTGGCCTGATTTGCCTTTCCAAAATTCAGCACCTCACATTTATCTAAATTAAAACTCCATCTGCCACTCCTCAGCCCATTGGCCATCTGATCAAGATCCTGTTGCATTCTGAAGTAATCTTCTTCGCTTGTCATCAGACCTCAAATTTTGGTGTCATCTGCAAACTTATTAACCACACCTCCTATATATACATTCTATCATTTATATAAATTACAAAAAACAGTGGACCCAGCAGTTATCCAGGTTTTAGATCATGGAGTCAAAGTGTTGTACAGCATGGAAACAGACCCTTCAATCCAACTCGCCCATGCTGACCAGATATCCTAAATTAATTTAATCCCATTTGCCAGCAGCATTTGCCCCATATCCCTTCAAACCCTTCCTTTTCATATATCCATCCAGATGCTTTTTAATTATTGTAATTGTACCAGCTCCCACCACTTTCCCTGGCAGCTCGTTCCATTCACACACCACCCTCTGCATGAAAAAGATGTCTCTTAGGTCCCTTTTAAATCTTTCCCCTCTCATCCTAAACCTATGCTCCTCTACTTTTGGACTCCCCCACCCTAGGGAAAAGACCTTGACTATTCACCTTAACCATGCCCCTCATGATTTAGTAAACTTCTATAAACCTCCAGGGAAACAGCCCCAGCCTATTCAGCCTCTCCCTGTAGCCCAAACCCTCCAACCCTGGCATCATCCTCGAAAATCTTCTCTGAAACCTTTTCATGTTTCACAACATCTTTCCGATAGGAAGGAGACCAGAATTGCACGCAATATTCCAAAAGTCGCCTAACCAGTGTCCTGTACAGCTGCAACATGACCTCCCAACTCCCATACCCAATACGCTGACCTATAAAGGCAAGTGTACCAAACGGTCTTAGAACATAGAACATTACAGCGCAGTACAGGCCCTCGATGTTGTGCCGACCTGTGAAACCAGTCTGAAGCGCTCCTAACCTACACTATTCCATGTATGTCCATAGTCTTGCCCAATGACGACTTAAATGTACTTAAAGTTGGCGAATCTACTACCGTTGCAGGCAAAGCATTCCATACCCTTACTACTCTCTGAGTAAAAAAACTACCTCGGACATCTGTCCTATATCTGTCACCCCTCAATTTAAAGCTATACCCCCTCGTGCTCGCCGTCACCATACTTGTAAAAAGGCTCTCCCTATCCACCCTATCTAACTCTCTGATTATTAGATTAGATTAGATTAGATTAGATTAGATTACTTACAGTGTGGAAACAGGCCCTTCGGCCCAACAAGCCTTTCCAAAGCTTCCACATCCTTCTTATAATGCAGTGACCAGAACTGTACACAATACTCCACAATGCGGCCGCACCCAGAGTTTTGTACAGGTGCAGCATAACCTCATGGTTCCGGAAATCGATCCCTCTATTAATAAAAGGCAAACACTGTATGCCTTCTTAACAACCCTGTCAACCTGGGTGGCAACTTTCAAGGATCTGTGTACATGGACACCGAGATCCCTCTGCTCATCTACACTACCAAGAATCTTACCATTAGCC
>NC_057753.1:11513233-11530231 GCF_004010195.1 Chiloscyllium plagiosum
CCACCACCCTCTGTCTTCTTTCAGCAAGCCAATTACTGATCCAAACTGCTATATCTCCCACAATCCCATTCCTCCACTTTTTGTACAATAGCCTACTGTGGGAAATCTTATCGAAAGCCTTGCTGAAATCCATATACGCCACATCAACCGGTTTACTCTCATCTACCTGTTTGGTCACCTTCTCAAAGAATGCAATAAGTTTTGTGAGGCATTACCTATCCTTCACAAAACCGTGCTGACTATCCCTAATCAAATTATTATTTTCTAGATGATTATAAATCCTATCTCATATAACCTTTTCCAACACTTTACCAACAACCAAAGTCAGGCTCACTGGTCTATAATTACCAGGGTTGTCTCTACTCCCCTTCTTGAATGGGGGAACCACATTTGCTATCTTCCAGTCCTCAGGCACTATTCCTGTAGACAATGACGATTTAAAGATCAATGCCAAAGGCTCGGCAATCTCCTCCCTGGCTTCCCAGAGGATCCCAGGATAAATCCCATCCGGCCCAGGGGACTTATCTATTTTCACACTCTGCAGGATTTCTAATACCTCTTCCTTGTGAACCTCAATCCCACCTAGTCTAGTAGCCTGTATCTCAGTATTCTCCTTAACAACATTGTCGTTTTCTAGAATGAATACTGTCAAAAAATATTCATTTAGTGCTTCCCCTATCTTCTCTAACTCCACACACAACTTCCCACTACTATTCTTGATTGGCCCTAATCTTACTCTCATCATTCTTTTATTCCTTAAATACCAATAGAAAGCCTTAGGGTTAACCCTGATCTTATCCGCCAACAACTTCTCATGTCTCCTCCTGGCTCTCCTGAGCTCTCTTTAGATCTTTCCTGGCACCTTCTAACCCTCAAGCGCCCTAACTGAGCCTTCACATCTCATCCTAACATAAGCCTTCTTCTTCCTCTTGACCAGAGATTCCACTTCCTTCGTAAACCACGGCTCCCGCGCTCTACAGCTTCCTCCCTGCCTGACAGGTACATACTTATTTAGGACACACAGGAGCTTTTCCTTGGATAAGCTCCACATTTCTAATGTGCCCATCCCCTGCAGTTTCCTTCCCCATCCTATGCTTCCTAAATCTTGCCTAATTGCATTGTAATTGCCTTTCCCCCAGTAGTAACTCTTGCCCAGTGGTATACACCTATCCCTTTCTATTACTAAAGTAAACGTAACAGAATTGTGATCGCTATCACCAAAGTGCTCACCTACTTCCAAGTCTAACACCTGGCCGGGCTCATTACCCAGTACCAAATCTAATGTGGCTTCGCCCCTTGTTGGCCTGTCTACATACTGTGTCAGGAAGCCCTCCTGCATACACTGGTCAAAAACTGACCCAACCCATCTATAGTACTCGTACTATAGTGTTCCCAGTCAATATTTGGAAAGTTGAAGTCCCCCATGACAACTACCCTGTCTCTCTCACTCCTATCGAGAATCATCTTTGCTATCTTTTCCTCTACATCTCTGGAACTATTCGGAGGCTTATAGAAGGGTGACCTCTCCTTTCCTGTTTCTAACCTCAGCCCATACTACCTCAGTTGATGAGTCCCCAAGCATCCTTTTTGCAACTGTAATGCTGTCCTTGACCAACAATGCCACATCTCCCCCTCTTTTACCATCTTCTCTGTTCTTACTGAAACATCTAAATCCTGGAACCTGCAACAACCATTTGTGTCCCTGCTCTATCCATGTCTCCGAAATGGCCACAACATCGAAGTCCCAGGTACCAACCCATGCTCCAAGTTCACCCACTTTATTCCGGATGCTTCTGGCATTGAAGTAGACACACTTCAAACCAACATCTTGCTTGCCGTTCAGATGTAGACCATCTTGGTTGTAGAGGTCTCACCTACCCCCGAAAGAGCCCCAATTATCCAAGAATCCAAAACCCTTCTTCACTATCCTGAGGAAATGCAAGGATTACTTGCCCTAAGAAGACAATAGTACAACTATTGCAGAGATGCCCCAATGATGCTGCTGTCTGTATTCTCGGAGGTTCTGACCCCGACAGTGAATAAGAATACAGTATAACCAGTTCAAAGGCACTTGGAGTTGATGCATTCCCATCCTGAACTTCATATTACGTGTAAGCTGCTGTTATGGACTAGGCCAGACCACTCAAAACGTTCTTAAGCAGGCAGCCCAGACTGTAACTTTGCAATTTGTTTCGGCAAAGTGCACAGTGAAAATTACCCAGAGTAAGTTAGCTAGGTTGACTACCTAGGTTTTAAAACAGACAAAGGTTTATTCATAGTACAGTACAGAGGTACAGTACACCTTACACCTTCATAAGACAACTGTGTGGAGTTAGCACATTCTCCCTATGTCTGCGGGTGTTTCCTCTGGTTGCTCAGGTTTCCTCACACAGTCCAAAGATGTGTAATGTGTAGGTTAAGGTGGATTGGTCATGCTAAATTGTCCCATGGTGCCCAGGGATGTGTAGTTTAGTGTGGATTGGCCATGCTAAATTACCCATAGTACCCAGGGATGTGCAGGTTAGGGTGGATTGACTATGCTAAATTATCTATAGTGCCCAGGCTTATGTAGGTTAGAGTGGATTGGCCGTGCTAAATTACGCATAGTGTCCAGGGATGTGTGGGTTGGGTGTATTAGTCAGGGGAAATGAATCATAATAGGTAGGGGAATGGGTCGGTGTGGACTTGTTGGGCCAAGTGGCCTGATTCCGCACTTGTAGATGTTCAGGATGATGAATGGCTTGTAAAGGAACTTTCAGGTGGCAGCGTTCCCAAACGTTGCCCTCATCAGGTATGGATTTGCAAGGCACTTCCAAAGCAGCCTTGGTGGCCCTCCCGTAACAGGCATCAGCGGTGGAGAGAATGATTGTTTGGGGTTGGCGGGTGGGCCACTAATCAGAGTGAGCTTCTTTGATCTGGACGGCATTGAGCCCTCTTGGACGTTGTTGAAACCGCAATCATCCAAGTGACTGGAGAGCATTCCCTGACTTGTGCCTTGTCGATGGCAGACAAGGTCTGGGAAGTCAAGAGACAAGCTACGTGTGGTATTCGCAACCTCGGACTCCACCTGAAGGAACTCCTGCAGCAATGTCCCAGAACGGAGATGATCGCATCCCCAACCACCATCTTCCTCTGTGCTGGGTACGACTCCAGCCAGCGGGCAGTTTTCTAACAAATCCCAGTAGCTTCGACTTCACTCAGGTTCTTTGATACTGCACCAAGATTAATGCTCATCGACGCCAAAGGCAGCTTCGCTGAACTCGCCTCAAAGTCAAAAGAAAACGTTTCCAGTTCTGGCTCAACCTGAAACCGAGGATTGGAGAACGGAGTAACAAACAAATCCAGTCTGGAATTCAAGAGAAACTCCCTTCACTCGGAATGGTTAGTATGCGGAACTCCCAAGCATCACGTAATTGAGTCAAGTAACATGGATGCATTAAATAGGAAGCTAGGCGCAGACATGAGAGACAAAGGCAGGAGGATTGCGTGCTGCAGAATTTGATGAAGCAGGGAGACTCGTTTGGAATATAAACTCTAATGAAGCTCTGTTGGCCCAGTGGTCTAGTTCTCTGCCAAAATCTTGATTTTGTTTTAACTTCAATCACCATCACATGCTAATTGCTGCATTTCTGTATGTCCTCAGGTCAATAATTTGCCTTATCCCTCCTCCCATACAAGTTTTTCACTGTTGATATGGTGCAGCAGAACCTGAGGGGACACACAAGGCCAACAAAGGAGGCTTAGCATTCCTTAAGATACTTTTTCACATCCTTTGTACGTTCTAGTTCAGCTTTTACTTGTCATTGCTTGACATAGTCGCAGACCATGATTGAAAAGTGAAACTACCACGCTGATAGGTGTACATAACATATTGATTGTTTAACCATGTATTGATTGTTTAAGCAGTGCTATGGTGTAAAGTGATAGCCCGGGTGTCTCTGGAGAAGGAGCACGTGGTGTCCACCAACACCCTCGAGCTGTTCAGGGAGAGGTGGGAACCGCGGGGAGTGGAGTGCATTATTTCCCCCTCCAACTCCCCCGGGCAGCACAGTGGTTAGCACTGCTGGCTCACAGCACCAGGGACCTGGGTTCAGTTCCCGCCTCGGGTGACTGTCTGTGTGGAGTTTGCACGTTCTCCCCATGTCTGTGTGGGTTTCCTCCGGGTGCTGCGGTTTCCTCCCACAGTCCAAAGATATGCAGGTCAGGTGGATTGGCCATGGGAAATTGCCCGTCGTGTTAGGTGGATTCGTCAGGGGTAAATATTGGGGGGTAGGTTTCTCTTTGGAGGGTCGGTATGGACTTGTTGGGCCGAAGGGCTTGTTTCCACACTGTAGGTAATCTAAAAAAAAATTCTATTTTGATTTAATCCCTGCCCTCCCCTTCACTGTTTGATCACACAGCACTGTTTGTCACTGGCCACTTGGGTGTTTCTTTTCTTCCTGGAGGTGGGAATTGAATCAAGATTTGTGCACCTTGTGTCTTTCACTGTGTCTCATACCTGCAAACACACAACAAGGGTGCGGGGAGAAAAATAAGCACTACCGCAGTTAGGCGGTAGTGTGGGGGGGTAAAAAAAGAAAAAAAAACAGGAGTGTCAGAGGTTCTGTTCACTCTAAAATAAAGCGATAGAGATGGAAAAATTGGGAGAATGCAACCGGGTCTCTACAGGAAGCAGGGAGTGGGGATGCACAGCCCAAGTAACCGCCAGGCTCGGTGGATACGTAGCAGATTTCGATGGCCAGCCCATCATCAGAAATGGAAGCTGAGATGTTGAGAAAGGGAATTGATAAGTCAGTGATGGACCCGGCGAAGGTTACAACAAGACAGAAATCAAAAACTGTCTTAAGTTTTCAAATTCTAAGGGACAGCAGGAAGCAGGGCTTTTGCCCGAAATGTCGATTTTCCTGCTCCTTGGATGCTGCCTGACTTGCTGTGCTTTTCCAGCACCACTCTAAATCTCGACTCTGATCACTAGAGTGAGTGAGATGTCTTCCCAAGAAAGATTGCATGAGCCACGAGTAGTGTTAGACTGAAAGGACTGAATGGGTACTTGAAGGCCTGATCAAAACGATTCCAAACAGAAATGTGTGCTCCAAAACAGAGCAACTTTATTCACTGAATCTACTTTAGGTACACGCAAACTAATGAATGACTGTATCAGCTTAAAAGACTTTTGATACAGTCAACAAGTGAGTCTCACTGCCTTGTCGTCACATCGGGGTCTCCTGGGTGATGGCTGTCACTTTCAGCTCTATCTCCATTCCCATGATCTGGTCTCTCAAACCCCAGTCTGATAGTGAAGGTCTCTCAAGCTGGGAAAAGTCCCCATTGTTAATACTGTTCTGATTTGGATATGACATGCTGTATTGCAGTCCCTGAGTACCTTTCCCACTCATTCCACAAACAGGTGGATGTGTCTCTGTGTCTTTGGACAACAGTCTGTTCCCAAGACCAGCCAAGGTCATTGCAGTTACCGTACAACCAGAACGGCCCGTGTTTACCCAAAACCTGTTTCTCACATATTCTCCTTTCAATTGCTTATTGCCATGCACAATTAACCCTTAACAATCTGGGCTGGAGACATTTTCCTCCCTCATTGACACAAGGCTTGATCACGTGGAATCCAGGGAGAGCTAGCCAATGGGACACAAAATTAGCCTGACGGTAGGAGACCGAGGATGGTGGTGGACGACTGGTACTCAGGCTGAGTGCTGAGAGAACCTGAGGACTGCAGATGCTGGAGGTCAGAGTCGAAAAGTGTGGTGCTGGAAAAACACAGCAGGTCTGGCAGCATCTGAGGAGCAGGAGAGTCGAGATTTCAGGCATAAGCCCTTCATCAGGAATGTGATGAAGGTCTTATGCCCGAAACGTCGGCTCTCCGTCTGTTCCCAAGACCAGCCAAGGTCATTACCGTACAACCAGAACGGCCCGTGTTTACCCAAAACCTGTTTCTCACATATTCCCCTTTCAATTGCTTATTGCCATGCACTATTAACCCTTAACAATCTGGGCTGGAGACATTTTCCTCCCTCATTGACACAAGGCTCGATCACGTGGAATCCAGGGAGAGCTAGCCAATGGGGCACAAAATTAGCCTGACGGTAGGAGACCGAGGATAGTGGTGGACGACTGGTACTCAGGCTGAGTGCTGAGAGAACCTGAGGACTGCAGATGCTGGAGATCAGAGTCGAAAAGTGTGGCGCTGGAAAAGCACAACAGGTCTGGCAGCATCTGAGGAGCAGGAGAGTCGAGATTTCAGGCATAAGCCCTTCATCAGGAATGTGATGAAGGTCTTATGCCCGAAACGTCGGCTCTCCTGCTCCTCAGAGGCTGCCGGACCTGCTGTGCTTTTCCAGCGCCACACGTTTCGACTCAGATTGAAGGCCTGTGACCAGCGGTGTGCCGCATGGTTTGGTTCTAGATCCACTGTATTTCAACATGCATATAAATTATTTGGATGGGACTAGTTGGTTATAAAGTTTGCAGATGACACCAAATTTGGTGGTCTAGTTTAAGAGGAAGGAGGTTATCTGAGAGTACAATGGAATAAGCTGGGCAAAGGAATGGCAGATAGAGTATTGCTGAACAAAGAGACCTTGGAGTGTAGGTTCATAGCTCCTTGAAAATGGAGTCGCAGGTAGATAGGACAGCAAAGGAGACATTTGGTATGCTTTCCTTTATTGTTCAGAGTATTGAGTACAGGAGTTGGATTGGGATATCTGGTTGGCATGGACGAGATGGACCGAAGGGTCTGTTTCTGTGCTGTACATCTCTATGGAGTTTAATTTAGATTTTTAAAATTCATTTGTGGGACTTGGGCATCACTGGCTGGGCCAGCATTGATAGCCCATCCCTATTTGCCCCAGAGAAGGTGGGGGTGAGCTGCCTTCTTGAATCGCTGCAGTCCACTTGCTCTGGGTTGACCCACAATGCCGGTAGGGAGGGAATTCCAAGGCATTCCAGGATTTTGACCCAATGATTGTGAAGGAACACCAAGTCAGAGTGGTGAGCAGCTTGGAGGGGATCTTGCAAATAAAGGCAAGATGTTGCATTTTTCTAAGACAAACCAAGGGAGGACTTACACAAGTGGGGAGTGTTGTCAAACAGAGAGAGACGATGGGGTGCAGGCACATAGGTCCTTGAAAGTAGCGTCACAGGTAGACAAGGTGCTGCAGAAGGCGTTTGGTACACTTTCCCTCATCGGTGCGAGCATTGAGTATAGAGTTGGGACATTGTGCTATGGCTGCACAAGACATTGGTAAAGCCACCGTTGGAGCACCGCATATAAATCTGGTCGCAATGTTATAGAAAGGCTATTATTCAACTACAAAGTATACAATAAAGATTTGAAAGATGTTACTGAGGCTGGAGTGTTGGAGTTATAAGGACAGGCTGCACAGACTGGGACTTCTTTGCCTGGAGCATGGGGTAAACTTATAAAGGTTTCAAAAACCATGACGTGCATAGAAAGGGTGAACAGCCAAAGGCAGGGGAGTCCAAAACTAGAGGGCATAGGTTTAAAGTGAGATGGGAAAGATTTAAAAGGGGCCTGAGGGGCAGCGTTTTCATGGAGAGGGTGGTTCATATATGGAATCAGCTGCCAAGGAAGTCATAAAGTCATAACGCACAGAAACAGACCCTTCGGTCCAACCAGTCCATGCTGAACATAATCTCAAACTAAACTAGTCCCACCTGCCTGCTCCTAGCCCATATATACTGGAGTTGAGAAGTCATATTGAAGTTGTACAGGACATTCTCCCCATGTTTGCATGGGTTTCCTCCAGGAGCTCCGGTTTCCTCCCACAGTCCAAAGATGTGCAGGTTAGGTGAACTGGCCACGCTAATTTGCCCGTAGTGTTAGGTGCAGGGGTAAATGTAGGGGAATGGGTCTGGGTGGGTTGCTCTTCGGAAGGCCGGTGTGGACTTGGTGGGCCAAAAGGGCTTGTTTCCACACTGTAGGGAATCTAATCTGATCTAATCTTTCCGATTCATGTATCTATCCAAACATTGTAATCCAACGTTACAATAAATGTAGGGGAATGGGTCTGGGTGGGTTGCTCTTCGGAAGGCCAGTGTCGACTTGGTGGGCCGAAGGGCTTGTTTCCACACTGTAGGGAATCTAATCTGATCTAATCTTTCCGATTCATGTATCTATCCAAACATTGTAATCCAACGTTACAAAAATGTTGTAATTGTACCCGCATCCACCACTTTCTCACTCGCGAACCATCCTCTGAGCAAAACATTTGCCATTCCGGTCTTATTTAAATCTCTCACCTTAAAAACGCTCTCCCAAACTGAAATTCCCCCATTCTCGGGAAAACACAAGAACAACCAACTCTATCTATACCTCTCATCATTCTATCAACTTCTATCAGATCGCCTCTCAAGCACTTGTACACTCCAGTGAAAAAAGTTTCAGCCTGTCCAGCCACACTTTTTAACTCATAACTTCAAAATCAAGCAACATCCTGGTAAATCTCTTCTGAACCCATCTCCAGCTTGACAAAATCCTTCCAAACACCAGGTGACCAGAACTGGACACAGTACTCCAGATGAAGCCTCACCAGTACCCTGTACAACCTCAACATAACTTCTCAACTCCTGTATTCAAAGGACAGACCAATGAAGGCAGTGGTAGAGATGGATACAGTTAGACCATTTAAAAGGCATCAGGACAGATATGTAGATTGGAAAGGTTTAGAGGGATATGGGTCAAATGCTGGCAAATAAGAATACATCCGTTGACTCATCATCTTTAGCCGTTTACTCAGCATGGGAAGGATATTTAACCTTGTGGGGAAATTTGGAATGACAGGTCATTGGATAAGGAGTAGCAGATTTCAAACAGATGTGGAGAAATTACTTAACTCAATAGGTCATTATTTCTTGAAATTCACTCCCCAGACTGGTCTGGATGATAGAACATGGAGTACATTTAAGGAGGAGATAGACAGATGTTTGATCAGAATAGGGTTGAAGGGTTATGGAGAGGAAGCAAGAAAGGGGAGTTGAAGCCGAGATACGATCAGCCTCGATGGTATTAAATGGTGGAATTGGCTCAATGGGCTGAATGGTGTACTCCTGCTCCCCGATGTCATGGTCTCACTGGGTTGACTTCTGATCTACCTGCAGTGGGAGGCAAACTCTGTTTCCTAACCAGGATAAAGTAAATGTTGCTCATCAGCTTCTGGGGATCGTTTCAGAGGAAACGTGCAATCCCAGGCTAGGACAGCATCAGCCCCACTGGAATTTTTTAAAAAACTCACACTGACCCTCCCACTTCACCCACTGTCCGAATGAACATGGTTCAGTCCTGGATGTGATTCTCAGCAGCAAGAATAGCAGAGTCCAATTGCTGTCTTCACTGATGAACTTTCTGGTGTCGCCTCAGCTTGCATGACTGGATAAATCCCCTCCCACACACAGAGCAGGTGAAAGGCTTCTCCCCAGTGTGAATTCGCTGATGTTTCAGCACAGCAGATGAATCCCGGAAAGCTTTCCCACACACGGTGCAGGGGAATGGTCTCTCCCCGGTGTGAATGCGCTGGTGGATCAACAGTCTGACCGACTGAGTGAATCCCTTCCCACACTCAGAGCAAGTAAACTGCCTCTCCCCGGTGTGAAGTTGCTGGTGTTTCTTGAGGCTACAGGAGTGAGCAAATCCCTTCCCACACTCAGAGCAGGTGAACGGCCTCTCCCGGGTGTGCACTCGCCGGTGCCTCCGCATGCTGCAGGGATCGCTGAAGGTTTCTCCACACACGGAGCAGGAGAACGGCCTCTCCCCGGTGTGAACCCGCTGGTGTGTCAGCAGCCTGGATAACGTACTGCATCCCTTCCCGCACTCTGAGCAGGTGAACGGCCATTGCCCGGTGTGGGTTTGCTCGTGTTGCTGAAGGCTGCATAACCGAGTGAATCGCTTCCCACATACAGAGCAGGTGAATGGCCGCTCCCCGGTGTGAACTCTCTGATGTGACAGTAGTGAAGCAGAGTGAGCAAATCCCTTCCCGCACTCAGAGCAGGTGAATGGCCTCTCCCCGGTGTGAATTCGCTCATGTTTTCGAAGGCAGGATAACCGACTGAATCGCTTATCACACCCAAAGCAGGTGAATGGCTTCTCCCCGGTGTGAACTAGCTTGTGTGCCAGTAGGGAAGAGGAGTGCACAAATCCCTTCCCGCAGTCAGAGCAGGTGAACGGCCTCTCCCCGGTGTGCACTCGCTGATGTGACAGCAAGTGGAATGACTCTGTGAATCCCTTCCCACACTCGGAGCAAGTGAACGGCCTCTCCCCGGTGTGAACATGCTGGTGCGCCAGCAGTCTGGACGATGCACTGAATCCCTTCCCGCACTCGGAGCAGGTGAAAGGCCATTCCCCGGTGTGAATTCGCTCATGGTTTAGCAGGCTGGATGATCGACTGAATCCCTTCCCACACTTGAAGCAGATGAACGGCCTCTCCCCGGTGTGGACTCGCTTGTGCGCCACCAACAAAGAAGACTGAGTGAATCCCTTCCCACAATCGGAGCAAGTGAACGGCCTCTCCCCGGTGTGAACTCTCCGGTGTCTCTGCAGGTCGGAGAAATGAGTGAAACGCTTCCCACAGTCAGAGCAGGTGAAAGGCCTCTCCCCGGTGTGAACGCGTCGGTGAATCTCCAGGTCAGACGGATACCTGTACCGTTTCCCACAGTCCCCACACTGCCATGGCTTCTCCACGGTGCTGTTGTCCTTGTGTCCCTCCAGGTTGGATGATGAACTGGAGCCTGAAGTGCCCACACACACAGAACCCCCTGATGGTGTCTCCTGGAGGAATGTTATTGCAGCAGCAGCAGCAACAATAACTTCCGCATTCACACAATAGACACGCTCTGATTGGCTGGAGGACCAGTGCGCTTCCGGTCCTCCAGCGCTGTCTATTGGACAGTCCGAATGCCGAGCTGTCGGGAGCCAGCCAATAGGAGCCGCGGCTGTTCCGGACAAAGGGCCTCGCGCTGCCCCCGTGCTGAGGGAGCTGGAGGAGGGGAGGGCACTTTGCAACAAATCCCTTCCCTTCATTTTCCTCCAAGGCATGTGTTCACACAAAGCCCAGGGTTTCACTGTAACCTCACACTCACTGAAACTTCCTCATCTGTGAGCACAACACTCTCTGTTCCCGTTCTGGGGTTAAAATATTCAGGAACTGGAGGAAACGGAAGTGAATCCAGGGAGGGGGGCTGACTCTAGAAGGGTTGGTCTCGGTCTCTGTCGAAAGATAGTGACATTGCGTGCTCCCTGATCAAAATGAATACACGCAGAAATGTGCGATTCAACACAAAGCAACTTTATTCACTTAATTTGCTTTAGGCGCATGCAAAGTGACCCTATTCGCTTAGAAGACTTTTGATACCGTCATCAAGTTAGTCTCACTGCGTTGAGACTATCGGGGTCTCCTGGGTGACGGCTCACTGGGAGCTCGATTTCTGTTCCCACGATCTGTTCTCTCGAACCCCAGGCCGATGGTGAATGTCTCTCGAGCTGAGAAAAATACCCAATACTATTCTGAATTGGATATGACGGGCTGCATTTCAGTCTCAGTACTTTTCCCACTTATTTCTCTATGCAAAAAATAACAGGTGCAGCTGTCTCTGTGCCTTCGTATGACAGTCTATTCCCAAGACCAACCAAAGTCATTGCAATTACCTTCCAGCCAGAACAGCCTGTGTTTACCTGAAGCCTATTTTTCACGTATTCTCCTCCAGACCCGAAGGGCTAAATGGCCTACTTCTGCACCTATTTCCTATTGTCTAATTGATTATTGTCGTGCCCAATGAAACCTTAGCAATCTGAGTTGAAGACATTTTGCTCCTTCATTTGACACATGAATTGACACAAAATACGGAGGCGGGGGATTGAGGGTGATTTAGCGGTTTGGATCAGACATTGCTAGCTGAAAGAAGACAGAGGGTGGTGAATGATGGGAAATGTTCATCCTGGAGTTCAGTTACTAGTAGGGTACTGCAAGGATCTGTTTTGGGTCCACTGTTGTTTGTCATTTATATCAATGACCTGAATGAGGGATTAGTAAATTTGCGGATGACACTAAAGTCGGTAGAGTTGTGGATAGTGACGAAGGATGTTGTAGGTTACAGAGAGACATAGCTGGGTTGAGAGGTGGCAAGTGGAGTTTAATGCGGAAAAGTGTGAAGCGATTCACTTTGGAAGGAGTAACAGGAATGCAGAATACTGAGCTAATAATAAGATTCTCGGTAGCGTAGATGAGCTGAGAGACCTTGGTGTCCATGTACATAGATCCCTCAAAGTTGCCACCCAGGTTTTTTAGATTGGATTCGATTCCCTTACAGTGTGGAAACAGGCCCTTTTGCCCAACAAGTCCACATCGACCCTCCGAAGAGCAACCCACCAAGACCCATTCCCCTACACCGAACACTACGGGCAATTTAACATAGGCAATTCACCTAACCTGCACATCTTTGGACTGTAGGAGGAAACCGGAGCACCGGGAGGAAACCCATGCAGACACAGGGAGAACTGTCTCCACACAGACAGTTGCCCAAGGCAGGAAATGAACCCAGGTCCCTGGTGCTGTGAGGCCGCAGTGCTAGCCACTGAACCACCATCCACTGAGCCACCGTGCCATCCGGGTTGATAGGGTTGTTAAGAAGGCACACTGTGTGTTAGCTTTTATTGGTAGAGGGATGGAATTTCGGAGACATGAGGTTATGCTGCAGCTGTACAAAACATTTGGAGTATTGCGTACAGTTCTGGTCATCGCATTATAGGAAGGATGTGGAAGCTTTGGAAAGGGTGCAGAGGAGATTTACCAGGATGTTGCCTGGTACGGAGGGAAGGTCTTATGAGAAAAGGCTGAGGGACTTGAGGCTGTTTTTGTTAGAGAGAAGAAGGTTGAGAGGCAACTTAATTGAGACATGTAAGATAATCAGAGGGTTAAGTTGGACAGTGAGAGCCTTTTTCCTCGGATTGCAATGGCTAGTATGAGGGGACACAACTTTAAATTGAGGGGTGATAGATATAGAACAGATATCAGAAGTAGTTTCTTTACTCAGAGTAGCAGGGGTGTGGAACGCACGGTCTGCAACAGTAGTAGACTCGCCAACTTTAAGGGCATTTAAATGGTCATTGGATACACATATGGATCAGAATGGGATAGTGTAGGTTAGATGGGCTTTGGGTTGGAACAATATCGAGGGCTGAACATTCCTGCCCTGGAATGTTCTACGTTCTATGTTCTACATTGACATAAGGTTCGATCACAAGGAATCCAGGAAGAATTAGCCAATGGTATACGATTTGGCCTGACGGTAGAAGACAGACAGTGGTGGTAGAGGATTGGTATTCAGACTGAAGGCCTGTGACAGCAAAGATTGTGTCGCGGTACACTATCATTCGTCATTTATAAAAACGATTTGGATGAGACTACAGCAGGCATGTTTAGTAAGTTTATGCATGACACCAAAATTGGTGAAGAAGGTTATCTCCGAATACACTGAGATATTGATCAGCTGGGCTGAAGAATGGCAAATGGAGTTTAGAATTAGAATTCATGTCCACACTGACCCTCCGAAGAGTAACCCACCCAGACCCATTACCCCTGACTAATGCAATTAACCTACACATCCATACTTATACACATCTACCAGAATCCATCTACCAGGCCCGCTGTCGAGGAAAGGCCGCCAGCATTCTCAAAGCTCCATCCCATCCCCTGGCAATGTTTTTCTACAACCTCTCCCATCAGAGAGAAGGTACTGAAGCCTGAACACACGCACCAGCCGGTTTCCAAACAGTTTCTACCCTGCTGTTGTTAGAATCCTGAATGGACTCAAACTCTTAGCATTCACCTGTAGCTGTGCTTTTGTTTTTGCTGCTATTTACCTGTTATTTACTTATCTGTGCTATTTTAACTCCGTGATCTGCCTGTATCGCTAGCAAGACAAAGCTTTTCACTGTGCCTCGGTACACGTGACAATAAATTCAATTCAATCCCTGAACACTATGGGCAATTTAGCAAGGCCAATTCATCTAACCTGCACATCCTTTTTTGGATTGCGGTAGGAAACCGGAGTACCCAGAGGAAACCCATGGGAGAATGTGCAAACTCCACACAGACAGTCGCCCGAGACTGGAATCAAACCCGGGTCCCTGGCGCTGTGAGGCAGCAGTGCTAACCACTGAGCCCACTGTGCTGCCCACGGTGCCCATTTAATTTAGATAAGTGCAAGGTGTTGCATTTTTGTTAAGACAAACCAAGGCAGACCTTACAC
Source organism: Chiloscyllium plagiosum (assembly GCF_004010195.1). Taxonomy (NCBI): domain Eukaryota; kingdom Metazoa; phylum Chordata; class Chondrichthyes; order Orectolobiformes; family Hemiscylliidae; genus Chiloscyllium; species Chiloscyllium plagiosum. Next base: position 11,527,511 of record NC_057753.1, read on the forward strand.
AGGTAGGGACTGTTGTCAAACAGAGAATAGGGGGGGTGCAGGTACACAGTTCCATGAAAATCGCATCACAGGAAGAAAGTTGATGAAGGCAGCATTTGGTACACTTGCTGTCATCAGTCAGAGCATTGAGTATCGGAGTTGGGACGTCATGTTACGGCTGCAGAAAACATTGGTAAGGCCACAGTTGGAGTACAGCAGACAGTTCTGGTCACACTGCTGTAGGAAGGCTATTATCAAACTGCAAAGTGTGCAATAAAGATTTACAAGGATGTTACTGAGTTTGCAGAGTTTGGTGTTCTAAGGACAGGCTGGACAAACTGAGACTTCTTTCCATGAAGTGTAGGAGGCTGAGGGGTGGCCTTATGGAGGTTTATAAAATCACGAGGGCAGGATTAGATTCACTACAGTATGAAAACAGGCCCTTCCACCCAACATGTTTCACATCGACCCTCCAAAGAGTAGCCCACCCAGACCAATTCACCTAACCTACATTTACTCCTGACTAATGCACCTGTCACTATGGGCAATTTATCATTTCACCTGACCTGCACATCGTTGGACTGTGGGAGGAAACCGGAGCACCCAGAGGAAACCCACGCAGACACGGGGAGAACGTGCAAACTCCACACAGTCAGTCACCCGAAGTGGGAATCGAACCCGAGTCAGTGGTGCTGTGAGGCAGCAGTGCTAACCACTACCCCACCCCCATGGGTGAAGTGAATAGATTGGCTCTCCCCAGGCTAGGGGAGAGCAAAACTCGACGTCACAAGTTTAAGGTGACAGGGGTAAGATTTGAAAGGGGGCCCGAAAGGCAGCGTTTTCACGCAGGGAGTGGTCCGTATATGGAACGAGCTGCCAGAGGAAATTGTAGAGGAGAGTACAATTACAACATTTAAAAGACATATGGACAGGTATGTGGATTGGAACGGTTTGTAGGGATATGGGCCAAATGCTGACAAATGGGACTGCACCACTTTACCCATCAAGTTTACTCATTCACACAGGATTGGAAGGGTATTTGCCCTTCTGGGGCAATTTAGAGTGAGAGGTCATTGGATATGGGGTAGTAATTTCAAACACAGACGTGGAGAAATTACTTTCATCAATAGGGTCATTAATCCGTGGAATGCATTCCCCCAGAGTGCTGTGGATGCCAGGACATGGGGTAAACTTGAGGAGATTGACAGATGATGTTTAATCAGTAACAGGTTGAAGGGTTATGGAGAGGAGGCAGGAAAGTGGAGTTGAAGCCGAGATGCGATCAGCCTCGATGGTATTAAATAGTGGGGCAGGCTGGATGGGCTGAATGGTGTACCCCTGCTCCTCGATGTCATGGTCTCACTGGGTTGACTTTAGATCTACCTGCAGTGGGAGGCAAACTCTGTTTCCTAACCAGGACAAAGTAAACGTTGTTCATCAGCTTCTGTGGATCATTTCAGAGGGAATGTGCACTCCCAGGCTGACAGAGCATCAGCCCCACGGGAATATATAACGCCTCTGACCCTCCCACTTCACCCACTGTCCGAATGAACATGGTTCAGTCTTGGATATGATTTTCAGCAGCAAGTACAGCAAAATCTAAATGCAGTTGAGGTTGATGAACTTTCTTGTGTCTCCGTATCATTCATGACTGGATAAATCCCCTTCCCACACACTGAGCAGGTGAATGGTTTCTCCCCGGTGTGAATTCGCTGGTGTTTCAGCACAGCAGTTGGATCCCTGAATCCTTTCCCACACACTGAGCAGGTGAATGGCTTCTCCCTGGTGTGAATTCGCTGGTCTTTCAGCACAGCGGATGAATCCCTGAATGCTTTCCCACACACTGTGCAGAGGAATGGTCGCTCCCCAGTGTGAACGCGCTGGTGGACCAACAACTGGCACAACTGAGTGAATCCCTTCCCACACTCAGAGCAAGTGAACGGCCTCTCCCCGGTGTGTACCCACCGTTGTCTCCGCATGCTAGACGGATCGCTGAATCATTCTGTACACTCAGAGCAGGAGAATGGCCTCTCTCTGGTGTGAACCCACTGATGTGACAGTAGGGAAGAGGAGAGTGCGAATCCCTTCCCGCACTCAGAGGAGGTGAATGGCCTCTCCCTGGAGTGAAATCGTTTGTGTTTTACAAGGCAGGATAACCGACTAGATCACTTATCGCACCCAAGGCAGGTGAATGGCTTCTCCCCGGTGTGTCAGCAGGGAAGAGGAGTCAGCGAAACCCTTCCCACAGTCTGAGCAGGTAAATGGCCTCTCCCCGGTGTGTACCCGCTGGAGTGCCAGCAGTTTGGACGAGAAACTGAATCTCTTCCCATACTCAGACCAGGAGAAAGGCCATTCCCTGATGTGAAGGTGTACAAGGCAGGATGACCGACTGAATGCCTTACCGCACTCGGAGCAGGTAAACGTCCTCTCACCTGTGTGAACCCGTTTGTGTGCCACCAGCGAAGAAGACTAATTGAAAGGCCCTTGCGCTGCCCCCGTGCTGCGGGAGCTGGAGGAGGGGAGGGAATTTTTTTTATATTTCAAAAATATACTTTATTCATAAAATAATTTGATGGTCTGTACAGTTGGTCATGCCATACATATGTAAACATGTACATACAGAGATCAGAATTTATCATTTTTATACAGGTCTGTACATTTTTCAATCATATGCCCATATAATTAGCTGAGGCGTCAGCAGAGCCCAAATGACTGCGCGGGCCCCCTGTTCTTCGTTAGGCA
>NC_057753.1:11530634-11534875 GCF_004010195.1 Chiloscyllium plagiosum
TTCAGCGTGTCCCTCAACACGTAGTCCTGGACCTTGGAATGTGCCAGTCTGCAACACTCAGTCGGGGTCAACTCCCTCAGCTGGAAGATCAGCAGGTTTCGGACCACCCAGAGAGCGTCCTTCACCGAGTTGATGATCCTCCAGGCACAGTTGATGTTTGTCTCGGTGTGCGTCCCGGGGAACAGGCCGTAGAGCACGGAATCCCGCGTCACAGCGCTGCTCAGGACGAACCTCGACAGACACCACTGCATTCCTCTCCAGATTTCCTCTGCATAGGCACATTCCAGAAGGAGGTGTGTAACAGTCTCGTCCCCCCCCGCAGCCGCTTCGAGGGCAGCGTGCGGTGCGGCAGAGAGTCCGGGCGTGCATAAAGGATCTCACAGGCAGAGCCCTTCTCACCACCAGCCAAGCCATGGATGACCATCCTCCAAGATGAACTTCAGGACAGACGACAGCGCAAAGTGGCCGAGCAGAGTCCGGTACCCATAGGGATGGCCTCAACTGTGTGCTTGGGTTCATGTCACACTACAGGTGACCCCACTGCACTATACACTCACTCTTTCTCTCTCTCTCTTTCACACACACACACTCACAATCTTACGTACTCACGCATCTTGAAAATGTGACTGAAAAGAAGTTCTGGGATTTACATATTAAAGAACCAAAACTAGCAAACCCATTTTAAAAGATGAAAGACTTAAATCTAGGTTTGTTCAATGATTCATTTCAGCTACATGACACTGTAATCTTTTGCTATAAATTCTGTGCCTTAGATTCCCTACAGTGTGGAAACAGGCCCTTCAGCCCAACAAGTCCACACCAACCCTCCGAAGAACAACCCACCCAGACCCATTCCCTTACATTTACCCCTGCACCTAACACTACAGGCAATTTAGCATGGCCAATTCACCTGACCTGCATATCATTGGACTGTGAGAGGAAACCCACGCAGACACGGGAGAATGTGCAAACTCCACACAGACAGCTGCCCAAGGTGGGAATTGAACCCGGGTCCCTGGCGCTGTGAAGCAGCAGTGCTAACTGCTGAGCCACTGTGCCGTCTTATGATCCTGCTTCACAACTACGAGATGAAGAAGCAGCGCTTCGAAGGCTAGTGCCTCCAAATAAATCTGTCGGACTATAATATGGTGTTGTGTGATTTTTAGGTTTGTCCACCCCAGTTCAACACCGGCTTGTCCAAAACATATTTTGGTGTTGCATTTTGATCAGACAAACCAAGTCAGAACTTGCACAGGTAGGGACTGCTGTCAAACAGAGAGACTAGGGTGCACAGTTCCTTGCAAGTGGTGTCGCTGGTAGTGAAAAGTGGTGAAGAAGGTGTTTGATACGCTTGCCCTCATTGGTCAGACCACTGAGTATCGGAGTTGGGATATCATGTCACGGCTGCACAATACATTGGTAAGGCCACAGTTGGTCACACTGCTGTAGAAAGGCTCTTATCAATATGCAAAGTGTGCAGTAAAGATTTACAAGGATGTTACTGAGACTGGAGAGTTTGAATTCTAGGGGAGAGGCTGGACAGACTGGGACTTTTTTGCCTGGAGTGTAGGAGGCTGAGCAGTGGCTTTATAGAGGTTTATAAAATTATGACGGGCACAGATAAGATGAATACCAAGGTCTTTTCCCCAGGTGACAGGAATCCAAAACTAAAGGGTTTAGGGTGAAAGGGGAAAGATTTAAAAGAGATCTGATGGGCAGCTTTTTCATGCAGAGAGTGGTCCATTTGTGGAACGAGCTAGGAGAGGAAGTGGTAGAGATGGGTACAATTACAACATTTAAAAGTCATCTGGACAGATATGTTGATTGGACAGGTTCAGAGGGATAGTGGCCAAGTACTGGGAAATTGGACTACATCGGTTAACTCATCAACTTTATTCACTTCGTTAGGATTGGAAGGATATTTCCCCTTGTGTGGAAATTCAGAATGAGAGGTCATAAGATCATGGTTTGCAAATTTCAAACACAGACGTGGAGAAATTACTTCCGTCAAAGCAGCATTAATCTGTGAAATTCCTTCTCCCAGAGTGCTGTGGATGCCAGGAGATGGAGTAAACTTAAGGAGGAGATAGGCAGATGTTTAATCAGTAACAGGTTGAAGGGTTATGGAGAGTTGGCAGGAAAGGGGAGTTGAAGCCGGGATGCGATCAGCCTCAATGGTATTAAATGGTGGGGTAGGCTCGATGGGCTGAATGGTGTACTACTGCTCCTCGATATCATGGTCTAACTGGGTTGACTTTAGATCTACCTGCAGTGGTAGGCAACTTCTGTTTCCTAACCAGGATAAAATAAATGTTGCTCATCAGCTTCTGTGGAGGATTTCAGAGGAAATGTGCACTCCCAGGCTGAGAAAGCATCAGCTCCTCTGGGATATAAAACCCCACTGACCCTCCCACTTCGTCCACTGTCTGAATGAACATGGTTCAGTCCTGGATGTGATTCTCAGCAGCAAGAGCAGCAGAATTCAACTGGTGTCTTCACTCATGAACTCTCTGGTGTGAATTCGCTGGTGTGACAGCAGACTGGATGACGTACTGCATCCCTTCCCGGTCTCCGAGCAGGAGAACAGCCATTTCCCGGTGTGAGCTTGCCAGTGTTGTTTCAGGTTGCATAACGACACAAACTGCTTCCCACACTCAGAGCAGGTCAATGGCTTCTGCCCAGTGTGAACTCGCTTGTGTCTCACCAGCGCAGACAACTGATTGAATCGCTTCTCGCACACGGAGCAAGTGAACGGCTTCTCTCCAGTGTGAACACGCTGGTGCACCAGCAGTTTGGATGAGGAACTGAATCCCTTCCCGCATTCATGGCAGGTGAACGGCCGCTCCCCAGTGTGAACCCTTTCGTGTTGTCGAAGGTCGGAGAACTCACTGAATCGCTTCTCACACGTGATGCAGGTGAATGGCTTCTCCCCGGTGTGACGCCGCTGGTGTTTCAGCAGGGAACAGGAGTACAGGAATCCCTTCCCACAGTCCGAGCAGGTGAATGGCTTCTCCCCGGTGTGAACTCGCTGATGTTCCAGTCGGGCAGAGGAGTGAGCAAATCTCTCCCTGCTCTCAGAGCAGGCGAACGGCCTGTCACCGGTGTGAATCCGCTCGTGTTTTCGAAGGCTGGATGACTGACTGAATCGCTTCTCACACCAGAGGCAGGTGAATGGCTTCTCCCCGGTGTGAACCCGCCGGTGCCTCAGCAGGGAAGAGGAGTGGACAAATCCTTTCCCACAGTCTGAGCAGGAGAATGACTTCTCCCCGGTGTGCACTCGCTGGTGTGACAGCAGTCTGGATGATGAACTGAATCCCTTCCTGCACTCGGAGCAGGTGAAAGGCCATTCCCAGGTGTGAATTCGCTCGTGCTGTCCAAGGCTGGATGATCGACTGAATCCTTTTCCACACCTGAAGCAGGTAAACGGCCTCTCCCCAGCATGACCTCGCTTGTGCGCCACCAGCCAAGTAGACCGAGTGAAGCCCTTCCCACAGTCTGAGCAGGTGAATGGCCTCTCTCCGGTGTGGATTCTCCGGTGTGTCAGTAAGGAAGAGGCGTGAGTGAAACCCTTCCCACAGACGGAGCACGTGAACGGCTTCTCCCCGGTGTGAACTCGACGGTGTCTCAATAGGGAAGAGGAGTCAACAAAACCCTTCCCACAGTCAGAGCAGGTGAACGGCCTCTCCCCGGTGTGAACACGTCGATGAATCTCCAGCTCAGATGGAGACCTGTACCGTTTCCCACAGTCCCCACACTGCCATGGCTTCTCCACGGTGCTGTTGTCCTTGTGTCCCTCCAGGTTGGATGATGAACTGGAGCCTGAAGTGCCCACACACACAGAACCCCCTGATGGTGTCTCCTGGAGGAACGTTATTGCAGCAGCAGCAGCAATAACTTCCGCATTCAGACAATAGACACGCTCTGATTGGCTGGAGGACCAGAGCGCTTCCGGTCCTCCAGCGCTGTCTATTGGACAGTCCGAATGCCGAGCTGTCGGGAGCCAGCCAATAGGAGCCGCGCCTGTTCCGGACAAAGGGCCTCGCGCTGCCCCCGTGCTGAGGGAGCTGGAGGAGGGGAGGGCACTTTGCAACAAATCCCTTCCCTTCATTTTCCTCCAAGGCATGTGTTCACACAAAGCCCAGGGTTTCACTGTAACCTCACACTCACTGAAACTTCCTCATCTGTGAGCACAACACTCTCTGTTCCCGTTCTGGGGTTAAACTGTTCATGTGCAGGAGCTG
>NC_057753.1:11536646-11567632 GCF_004010195.1 Chiloscyllium plagiosum
CTTCATCCCCTCCCCCACTCACCTATTGTACTCTATCCTACTTTCTCCCCACCCCACCCTCCTCTAGCTTATCTCTCCACCCTTCAGGCTCTCTGCCTTTATTCCTGATAAAGGGCTTTTGCCCGAAACGTTGATCTTACTGCTCCTCAGATGCTGCCTAGTTTCCAGCATCTGCAGTCATTGTTTTTACCTTTCAAATAAACCTATTGAACTATAACCTGGTGTTCTGTGATGCTTTAACTTTGTCCACCCTGCCCAACTCCCATGCCTCCACATCAAAGCATTCATGGAGAGACAGCAAGCTAATGTTTCGAGTCTAGATGACAGAGATTTTTAATCAGTGTATTCAGTTAGTACATGGTGCACAAATTCAAGGAGCACAGGTTATGGAAACCGTATCTTTCCAGGAAGGAAGGGAAGGTGTCAGGGTTGAATTGTCGGAGGCAGGTCGGATACAAGATAGGAAGGTACACTCAGACCCAATGGAAGGACAAAGGCACGGCTGAGGAAAATAGTCATGTTGGAAATGCTCTGGTGAAACGTCGGAGGGACGGAGAAGCTGGGAGAGTGTAACTGAGTCTTTACAGGAGGCAGGGAGTGAGGACGCACAGTCCAGGTAACTGTGGGAGTTATTGGACTCATAGCAGACTTCGGTGGGCAGCCCATCATCAGAAAGGGATGCAGAGATGTCAAGGAAGGGAACTGGGAAGTCAGTGATGGACCAGGTGAAGGTGACAGCAGGACGGAAATCAAAAACTGTCTCAACTTCTCAAATTCTGAAGAACAGCAGGAAGCAGCAAGCAGACTGATCCCTGGAATGGGTGAGATGTCTTTCCAGGATGGATTGCACGGGCCACTGGCAGTGTTAGGCTGAAAGGACTGAAGTGGTTCTTGAAGGTTTGATCAAAATGAATACAAGACGACAGACGTGCTCTCCTACAAAGCAAATTTATTCACTGAATCTACTTTAGGTCCATGCAAACTAATGAGGGCCTCTATTACCTTAAAGGTCTTTCGATGCAGTCAACAAGTGAGTCTCACTGCCTTGGCTTCATATTGGGGTCTCCCGGGTGATGGCAGTCACTTGGAGCTCTATTTCCGTTCCCACGATTCTTGTCTCTCGAACCCCAGTCCGATAGGGAATGTCTCTCGAGCTGGGAAAAGTCCCCAATGTTAATACTATTCTGACTCGGATATGACATGTTGTACTGCAGTCCCTGAGTACCTTTCCCACTCATACCTTTGTACACAAACAGGTGGGTGTGCCTCTGTGCCTTTGCACAACAGCCTGTTCCCAAGACCAGCCAAGGTCATTGCAGTTACCTTCCAACCAGAACGGCCTGTGTTTACCCGAAGCCTGTTTCTCACGTATTTCCCCTTCAATTGCTTATTGCAATGCACAATTAACCCTTAACAATCTGAGCTGGAGATATTTTGCTCCTTCAACTGACGCAAGTTTTGACCTCGTGGAATCCAGGGAGAGCTGGCCAGTGGGATAGGGAATTGGCTGAAGAAGGTAATCTGAGAGTACTACAGGATCTTGATGAGCTGAGCCAGGGAATGGCAAATAGAGTTTAATTTAGATAAGCGCAAGGTATCGCATCTTGCTGAGACAAACCGAGGGGCAGGACTTAAAACATGTTGGGCGTGTTGTCAAACAGAGAGTGTTTGGCGTGCAGGTACATAGTTCTTTGAAAGTCATGATTCGGAGATGCCGGTGTTGGACTGGGGTGTACAAAGTTAAAAATCACACAACACCAGGTTATAGTCCAACAGGTTTAATTGGAAGCACTAGCTTTCGGAGCGTTTAACTTTGTACACCCCAGTCCAACACCGGCATCTCCAAATCTTGGATAATCAGGTCTTAAACTTTTGCCAGATGCAGTCACTTGCTATAGCGAGTGTTTGTAATAAGTAGTGTGTGTGTGACAGACCTTGCAGCCCTTCACTTTGTCCCTTAGCTTTATGGACAACTTTATGGATAACTTAGCTATCCATTAAGATAATGGAAAGAAAGTGCTTACGATAAAGCTAAGGGACAAAGTGAAGGGCTGCAAGGTCTGTCACACACACACTCGCTATAGCAAGTGACTGCATCTGGCAAAAGTTTAAGACCTGATTATCCAAGATTTGGAGATGCCGGTGTTGGACTGGGGTGTACAAAGTTAAAAAAGGGTTTTGTGATTTACACATGAAAGAAGTGAAACTATCACTGTATTCTAACAGATGAAAGGCTTAACAGACAATCAATTTCTCAATGTATAATTTCAGTTACATCACACGAAATATTTGCTATAAATTCTGTGTTACGATCGAGCCCTCCACTATCACCTGATGAAGGAGCGTCGCTCCGAAAGCTAGTGTGCTTCCAATTAAACCTGTTGGACTATAACCTGGTGTTGTGTGATTTTTAACTTCTTTGAAAGTGGCGTCGCAGATCGACAAGGTGATGAAGGAGGCATTTGGTACGCTTGACCTCATCGGTCAGAGCTTTGAGTGTAGGAGTTTGGACGTCATGTTACGGCTGCACAAGGCAATGGTGAGGCCACAGTTGGAGTACAGCATACAATTCTGGTCTCACTGCTGTAGCAAAGGTGTTAGTCAGCTGCAAATTGTGCGATAACAATTTACAAGAATGTTACTGAGGCTGGAGAGCTTGAGTCGTAAGGACAGGCTGGAAAGACTGAGGCTATTTTGCCTGTAGCGTATGAGGCTGCGAGGTAGCCTTTGAACGTTGATAAAGTCATCATGGACATAGGAAAAATGAATAGTAAGGTATTTTCCTCAGAGCACATCAGTGTAAATCAAGAGGCCGCTGGCTTATATATTTTATTAAACATTACACAGTTTACAAAACAATTGACATTAACAGCTCTGGCCTCATCAATCCTCTTTGTTACTTCTTCAAAAAAACTCAATCAAGTTTATGAGACATGATTTCGCACGCATAAAGCCATGTTGACTATCCCTAATCAGTCCTTGCCTTTCCAAATACATTTCCCCTGAGCCTCAGGAATCCCTCCAACAACCTCTTTTCGATAGGATGAAGACCAGAATTGCACGCAATATTCCAAAAGTGGCCTGTACAGCCGCAACATGACCTCTCAACTCCTGTACTCAATACTCTGACCAATAAAGGAAAGCATACCAAATGCCTTCTTCACTATCCTATCTCCCTGTGATTCAACTTTCAAGGAGCTATGAACCTGCACTCCAAGGTCTCATTGCTCAGCAATACTCCCTAGGACCTTACCATTAAGTGTATAAGTCCTGCTAAGATTTGCTTTCCCAAAATGCAGCACCTCGCGTTTATCGAAATTAAACTCCATCTGCCACTTCTCAGCCCATTGGCCCATCTGGTCATGATCCCATTGTATTCTGTGGTAACCTTCTTCACTGTCCACTACACCTCCAATTTTGGTGTCATCTGCAAACTTACTAACTATACCTCCAATGTTCACGTCCAAATCATTTATATAAATGATGAAAAGTAGTGGACCCAGCACCGATCTTTGTGGCACTCCACTGGTCACAGGCCTCCAGTCTGAAAAACAACCCTCCACCACCACCCTCTGTCTTCTACCTCTGAGCCTGTTCTGTATCCAAATGGCTAGTTCTCCCTGTATTCCACGAGATCTAACCTTGCTAATCAGTCTCCCATGGGGAACCTTGTCAAACACCTTACTGAAATTCATATAGGTCATGTCCACCGCTCTACCCTCACCAATCCTGTTTGTTACTTCTTCAAAACACTCATTTAATTTAGTAAGTCAGGATTTCCCACGCACAAAGCCATGTTGACTACCCCCAATCAGTCGTTGCTTTTCCAAATGCATGTAAGTATGTCCGTCTGGCTTCCCTCCATCAAATCCGATGTCAGGCTCACCGGTCTAACTGTGCGCACAACACTCTTTGTTTTCATTCTGGGTTTTAACTGTTGGTTTGCGAGAGGGAAAGGAATTGAATCCAGGGGGGTGGGGCAGATGCTGGAAAGGTTGGACTGGCTCTGGTGACATTGTTTGCTCCCTCAATCGGCACATTGACACAAGGTTAAATCACATGGGATCCAGGGAGAGTAAGCCGATTGGATATGAAATTCACATTACGGTAAGACAGAGAGAGAGAGAGGATGGTGGTAGAGGTTTGTTGGATGAGAGTATAGGAGGCATGCTTAATATATTTGTGGATGACATGAAAATCTGTGATACAGTGAACAGCGGAGAAGGTTATCGTTATGTTTTTCTGACAATCGATGATGGATTCATGGCCATTAGACACTTAATTCCCAATTCTTATTGAACACATATTCCACCACCAGCTTAGGCAGGATTCAAATCTGGGATCGCAGAATGCTACCTGTGTATGTGGATGAACATTCCAGTGATAACACCACCATGCCATCACTTCCCGAATCTCAGGAAAATTTTTATTCCGGCAGCAGGTTGTCATGACCCAGAACCTCCTGCCTATCGGGAAGGTGGAAATGGAGACAATCCATGACTTCAGTATTTGGTGGACACTTGAAGGAAACAAACTTGCAGGACCCTGGGGCTATCCACTGAATCCCTACAGTGTGGAAACAGGCTATTCAGCCCACAATGACCCTCCGAGACCATCTCTCCTAAACCCCACATTCCTGTAACCCTGCATTTCCTCTGACCCTAACCTACACATCCCTGAAGACTATGGGCAATTTAGCATGGCCAACGCTCTCTAACATGCACAACTTTGGAATGTGGGAGGAAACCGGAGCACCCAGCAGAGACCCACGCAGACACAGGGAGAAGCTCCACACAGACAGTTGAGGGTGGAATTGAACCCGGGTCCCTGACAAAGTGAGGCAGCAGTGCTAACCGGTGAGTTAGCATGCCACCCACAGAGGGAAGAATGGAAATTGATCGCTCTATAAAGAGTTGGCACGACTCACATCAAAGAAGCTGAAGCAACATTAGAGAAAGTAATGATAAATATTATATGGACTATGCACCACAGCACAGCAGGAGACACATCTCTGTCCCATTTTAATTTGCTGTCCCCTAAATGCCATGATGGGGAGGTGCCAGTGTTGGACTGTGGTGGACAAAGTCAAAAATCACAAGATGCTGGGTTATACTCCAACAAAGTTTAGTTGGAAACACAATTTTCTCGAGCCTTGGTCCTTCTTCAGGTGCTAGTGAGTGAGGATATATCGTATACAGAATTTATAAATGAAAATCAAAAAATAGAATCAGTCTGAACATTGGGGCACAGACGGCCTCACACAGGGCTCCTCACACCTTCAGTGTTAAAGTTCACTTGAGAATGTAACTTTAAAAAAAAGTTCTGGGGTTTACATGTGAAAGAACTGTAACCAAAATGGTCATTCTAAAAGATAAGAGACTTGAGTGGCACGGTGGCACAGTGGTTAGCACTGCTACCTCATAGCGCCAGAGATCCGGGTTCAATTCCTGCCTCAGGCAACTGTCTGTGTGGATGTGCTCCGGTTTCCTCCCACAGTCCAAAAATGTGCAGGTTAGGTGAATTGGCCACGCTAAATTGCCCGTAGTGTTAGGTAAATGGGTAAATGTAGGGGTATGAGTCTGGGTGGGTTGCTCTTCGGAGGTTCGTGTGGACTTGTTGGGCCGAAGGGCCTGTTTCCACACTGTAAGTAATCTAATCGAATCTTAACAAACAATCCAGGTCTTTTTCAATATATAATTTCAATTACATAGAACATTACAGCGCAGTACAGGCCCTTAAGCTCTCAATGTTGCGCCGACCTATCATACCAATCTGAAGCCCATCTAACCTACACTATTCCATGTACATCCGTATGTTTGTTCAATGACGACTTAAATGCACATAAAGTTGGCAAATTTACTATCGTTGCAGGCAAAGCATTCCATACCTTTACTACTCTCTGAGTAAAGAAATACCTCGGACATCTGTCCTATATCTATCATCCTTCAATTTTCAAAGCTTCCACATCCTTCTTATAATGCGGTGACCAGAACTGTACACAATACTCCACAATGCGGCCGCACCAGAGTTTTGTACAGCTGCAGCATAACCTCATGGTTCCGGAAATCGATCCCTCTATTAAAAAAACCTAAAACACTGTATGCCTTCTTAACAACCTTGTCAACCTGGGTGGCAACTTTCAAGGATCTGTGTACATGGACACCGAGATCTCTCTGCTCATCTACACTACCAAGAATCTTACCATTAGCCCAGTACTTTGTTCCGACCAAAGTGAATCACCTCACACTTGTTCACATGAAACTCCATTTGCCACCTCTCAGCCCAGCTCTGCAGCTTACCTGTGTCTCTCTGTAACCTACAACATCCTTCGTCATTATCCACAACTCCATCGACCTTAGTGTCGTCCGCGAATTTACTAACCCACCCTTATACTCCACAACCACTCGGAGTGGCACTCCGAAAGCTATTGCTTCCAAATAAACCTGTTGGATCATAACCTGGTGTTGTGGGATTTTTAAACTTTGTATACCCCAGTGCAACACCGGAATCTCCAAAACATTATTGTTTTAATTGTGATCATGAGGAAACAGGCCATTCCTTTGAGCCAGACAAATGAATGATGGAACAAGGGATGTCAATATATTTCAGAGAGGGAGCTCCAAGAGCAAACTTTTCCAGACTCTGCACCTTCTCTGGATTAGGTGAAAGTCAGGACTGCAGATGCTGGAGGGTAGAGCCAAGATCAGAGCGGTGCTGGAAAAGCACAGCAGGTCAGGCAGCATCCGAGGAGCAGGAGAATCGACGTTGTGCCTGAACCGTCGATTTTCCTGCTCCTCAGATGCTGCCTGAACTGCTGCATTTTTCCAACACCACTCTAATCTCACCTTCTCTGAATTCACTTCCTGTCCAATTAGCCACTTCAAATCAACAAATAAACCCCAGACTGAGCAGGGAATTCCAGGATTTTAACTCAGCAGGTGTTAAGGAACAATGATATGTTTCAAAGTCAGCCCGGTGCGTGGCTAAGAAGGGAGGTTTGGTTCAGCCAAAAAGGACTAAATGCAACTCAATTAAGGCTCATGGTTCATTCAACCCTCTATTGCTGCCTGGTCGTGATGTGAAACAAAAAGTTTTAATGAGTATATTCAGTTAGCACACCATACACAAATTCGAGGAGGACAGGCTGTGGAAACCGGATCATTCCAGGAGGGAGGGGATGGGATCAGGGCAGAAGTGTGGGAAATAGGTCAGACACAGCGCAAGATCCTGTCAAACACAACGGAAGAGGAAAATACACGCCTGAGGAATATGGTCCCGTCGGAGGTGCTCTGGTGAAAAGTGGTCGAGACGGAGAAAGTGGGAGAATGTAATGGAGTCCCTACAGGAAGCAGAGAGTGAGGATGCACAGTCCAGGTAACCGTGGGAGTCGATGGATTTGTAGGGGATATCAGCAACCAACCCATCGTCAGAAATGGAAGCCAAGATGTCGAGGAAGGGAACTGGGATGTCTATGATGGACTCGATGAAGGTGACAGTGGAATGGAAATCCGAACCAAAGCTGATTAACTTTTTAAATTCTGAGGAAAAGCAGGAAGCAGTAACTAGACTGATTCCAGGAATGGGTGGAGTGAATTTTTCAGAAGGACTACATGGGCCACTGGCAGCGTTGGGCTGAAAGGACCTAATGGGGTCTGATCAAAATGAATACATGAAAAAAATGTGCTCTACAATACAAAACAAATTTATTCACTTCATCTAATTTAGGTACATGCAAACTAATGAGCATCCTGCTCCATGGATGCTGCCTGACCTGCTGTGCTTTTCCAGCACCACTCTAATCTAGAAACTAATGATTGACTCTATTATACCTTAACAAACTTTCAATACAGTCAACAAGTCAATTTCACTGCCTTGTGTTCACTCCCCCAGAGTGCTTTGGATGCCAGGACATGGAGTAAACTTAAGGAGGAGATAGACAGATATTTAATCAGTAACAGGTTGAAGGGTTATGGAGAGGAGGCAGGAAAGTGGAGTTGAAGCCGAGATGCGATCAGCCTCGATGGTATTAAATGGTGGGGCAGGCTGGATGGGCTGAATGGTGTACTCCTGCTCCCCGATGTCATGGTCTAACTGTGTTGACTTTAGATCTACCTGCAGTGGGAGGCAACCTCTGTTTCCTAACCAGGATAAAGTAAATGTTGTTCATCAGCTTCTGTGGATCATTTCAGAGGGAATGTGCACTCCCAGGCTGACAGAGCATTAGCCCCTCTGGGATATATAACCCCTCGGACGCTCCCACTTCACCCACTGTTTGAATGGACACGGGTCAGTCCTGGATTCTCAGCAGCAATGAACAGCAGAATCCAACTGTGTCTGATGAACTCTGTGGTGTTTCTGCAGCTGGCACGCCTGGACAAAACCCCACCCACACACAGAGCAGATGAATGGCTTCTCCCCGGTGTGAATTCGCTGGTGTTTCAGCAGAGTCGATGAATCCCTGAATGCTTTCCCACACACGGCGCAGGGGAACGGTCTCTCCCCGGTGTGAGTGCGCTGGTGGATTACCAGTCCAGTCGATTCAGTGAATCCCTTCCCACACTCAGAGCAGGTGAACTGCCACTCCCGGGTGTGAACTTGCTGGTGTTTCCTGAGGCTGCCGGAGTAAGCGAATGTCTTCCCGCACTCGGAGCAGGTGAAAGGCCGTTCCCCGGTGTGAACTCGCTCGTGGTTCAGAAGTTTAGATGGCCAACTGAATCCCATCCCACACTCTGTGCAGGTGAACGGCCTCTCCCCGGTGTGAACCCGCTGGTGTCTGTGGAGGCTCACGGAGTCAGTGAATCCCTTCCCGCACTCAGAGCAGGTGAACGGCCTCTCCCCGGTGTGAACACGTCGATGGATCTACAGCTCAGATGGAAACCTGTACCGTTTCCCACAGTCCCCACACTGCTAGGAAGGTGGTGCTGAGTTCGAGGGTTGGGACTGAGACAAGGTAGGGAGAGGGGAAATGAGGAAACTGGAGAAATCGGAGTTCATCCCTTGTGGTTGGAGGGTTCCTAGGCGGAAGATGAGGCGCTCTTCCTCCAGCCATCGTGTTGCTATGGTCTGGCGATGGAGGAGTCCAAGGACCTGCATGTCCTTGGTGGAGTGGGAGGGGGAGTTGAAGTGTTGAGCCACGGGGTGGTTGGGTTGGTTGGTGCGGGTGTCCCAGAGGTGTTCTCTGAAACGATGGTCAATGGTGGAACAGAGGGACCTTGGTGTTCAGGTGTATGGTTCTCTGAAAGTGGAGTCCCAGGTAGACAGGGCAGTGAAGAAGGCTTTTGGCAAATTGGCCTTCATCAGTCAGGGCAATGAGTAGAGAAGTTGGGAAGTTCTCTTGCAGTTCTACAGGACGTTGGTGAGGCCGCACTCAGGAGTATTGTGTTCAGTTTTGGTCACCTTGTTATAGGAAGGATGTTATTAAACTGGAAAGAGTGCAGACAAAATTTACAAGGATGTTGTCAGGACTCAACGGTCTGAGCTACAGGGAGAGGTTGGACAAGCTAGGACTTTTTTCTTTAGCGTGTCAGAGACTGAGAGGGGAGGGGGACCTTATCGAGGTGTATAAGATAATAAGAGGCATGGATAGGGTGAATGCACTCAGTCTCCTTCCCGGGATTAGGGAATCAAGGACTAGGGGGCATCTGTTTACAGTTACAGGAGAAAAAAATAAAAGGGAACCTGAGGGGCAACGTTTTTACACAGAGGGTGGTACGCATATGGAATGAGCTGTCAGCGGAAATGGTCGAGGTGGGTACATTAAGAACATTTAAAAGGCATTTGGACAAATACATGGGTAGGAAAGTATTCGAAGGATATGGGGCAAGTGATCAGAGATTTTGGTCGGCATGAACCAGTTTGGGCCGTGCTGTCAGATTGTACGTATCTGTGACTCTAATAACGGGTTGAAGCGTTATGGAGAGTAGGTAGGAAAGCAGAGTTGAAGCCGAGAGGCGAGCAGCATGGTGGGGCAGGCTCGATGGGCTGAATGGTGTACTCCTGCTCCCCGATGTCATGGTCTCACTGGGTCAACTTTAGATCTACCTGCAGTGGGAGGCAAACTCTGTTTCCAAACCAGGATAAAATAAATGTTGCTCATCAGCTTCTGAGGATCATTTCTGAGGAAATGTGCACTCCCAGGCTGACAGAGCATCAGCCCCTCCGGAATATATAACCCCTCAGACGTTCCCACTTCACCCACTGTCTGAATGAACATGGTTCAGTCCTGGATGTGATTCTCAACAGCAAGAACAGCAGAATCAAAATGCAGTCTTCACTGATGAACTCTCTGGTGTCTCCGTAGCGTGTATGACTGAATAAATCCCCTCCCACACACAGAGCAGGTGAAAGGCTTCTCCCCGGTGTGAATTCGCTGGTGCTTCAGCAGATTCGATGAATCCCTGAATGCTTTCCCACACACAGTGCAGGGGAATGGTCTCTCCCCGGTGTGAATACGCTGGTGGACCAACAATTGGACCGACTGAGTGAATCCCTTCCCACATTTAGAGCAGGTGAAATGCCTCTCCCCAGTGTGAAGTTGCTGGTGTTTTTTGAGGCGACTGGACTGAGCGAATCTCTTCCCACACTCAGAGCAGGTGAACGGCCTCTCCCCGGTGTGAACCCGCTGGTGTGTCAGCAACCTGGATAACGTACTACATCCCTTCCCGCACTCTGAGCAGGTGAACGGCCATTCCCCGGTGTGAACTCGCTCGTGTTGCTGAAGGCTGCTTAACCGACTGAATCGCTTCCCACATGCAGAACAGGTGAATGGCCTGTCCCCGGTGTGAGATCGCTGGTGTAACAGCAGGGCAGAAGAGTGAGCAAATCTCTTCCCACACTCTGAGCAAGCGAACGGCCTGTCCCCGCTGTGAAGTCGCTCGTGTTTTCGAAGACAGGATAACCGACTAAATCCTTTCTCACACCGAAAGCAACTGAACGGCCTCTCCCCGGTGTGCACTCGCTGGTGTGACAGTAAGAGGGACGACTCAGTGAATCCCATCCCACACTCGGAGCATGTGAACGGCCTCTCCCCGGTGTGAACCCGCTGGTGCGCCAGCAGTCTGGACGAAGAATTGAATCCCTTCCCGCACTCGGAGCAGGTGAAAGGCCATTTCCCAGTGTGAATTCGTTCGTGCTGTACAAGGCTGGATGACCGGATGAATCCCTTTCCACACCTGAAGCAGGTGAAAGGCTTCTCCCCAACGTGACCTCGCTTGTGTGCCACCAGTGAAGAAGACCGAGTGAATCCCTTCCCACAGTCTGAGCAAAAGAACGGTCTCTCTCCAGTGTGGACTCGCCGGTGTGTCACGAGGGAAGAGGAATGAGTGAAACCTTTCCCACAATCGGAGCAGCTGAATGGCCTCTCCCCGGTGTGAACACGCTGGTGTGACTGTAGCGAAGAAGCGTGAGCAAATCTCTTCCCGCAATCGGAGCACGTGAATGACCTCTCCCCGGTGTGAACCCGTTGGTGCCTAAGTCGGGAAAAGGAGTCAGTGAATCCCTTCCCACAGTCTGTGCAGGTGAACGGCCTCTCCCCGGTGTGAAGTCGCTGATGAATCTCCAGCTCAGACGGATACCTGTACCGTTTCCCACAGTCCCCACACTGCCATGGCTTCTCCACGGTGCTGTTGTCCTTGTGTCCCTCCAGGTTGGATGATGAACTGGAGCCTGAAGTGCCCACACACACAGAACCCCCTGATGGTGTCTCCTGGAGGAATGTTATTGCAGCAGCAGCAGCAATTAACATCTCCAGAATCGGGTAACTTCCGTGTTCAGGCAGCAACGGTGAAGGAGGCCCAGGACCTCCATGTCCTCAGCAGAGTGGGAGGGGGAGTTGAAATGTTGGGCCACAGGGCAGTGTGGTTGATTGGTGCAGGTGTCCCAGAGACGTTCCCTAAAGCGCTCTGCGAGGAGGCGTCCAGTCTCCCCAATGTAGAGGAGACTGCATCGGGAGCAACAGGTACAATAAATGATATTGGTGGATGTGCAGGTAAAACTCTGATGGATGTGGAAGGCTCCTTTAAGGATCTTGGATGGAGGTGAGGGAGGAGGTGTGGGTGCAGGTTTTGCAATTCCTGCGGTGGCAGGGGAAGGTGTCAGGATGGGAGGGTGAGTTATAGGGGAGCGTGGATCTGACCAGGTAGTCACGGAGGAAACGGACTTTGCGGAAGGCGGAAAAGGGTTGGGGAGGGAAATATATCCCTGGTGGTGGGGTACGTTTGGAAGTGGCGGAAATGTCGGCGGATGATTTGGTTTATACGAAGGTTGGTAGGGTGGAAGGTGAGCACCAGCAGTGTTCTCTCCTTGGCTTTAGCATGGCTAATAAACCTAACATACCTTCAGACAATGGGAGGAAACTGGAGCACCAGGAGCCAACCTGCACAGACCAGGGAAAATGTGCAAAGGCCACACTGACAATCACCAAGAGTGGAATCGAAGCTGCATCCCTGGTGTATTCAGGCAGCACTGCTAACCACTGAGCCATCATGCCACCGAACAGTAGAATGGGACCTTGATCAGATGGACCAATGGGCTGAGGAGTAGCAGATGGAATTTAATTTAAAATTAATTTAATTTTAACATGAGGAGTTGCAGGTAGAAAAGCAGTGTGTGGCACACTTGCTGTCACTGGTCAAAGCATTTAGGATAGAAGTTGGGAATGTCATGTTGTGACTGTGCAGGGCTTTGGTGAGGCCACCTTTAGAATAGAGCATACAATTCAGCTCACCATGCTACAGGAAATATGTTGTTAAACTGAAGAAAGGTGGAGAAAACATTTACAACGGTCTTGCCAGGACTGGAGCATTCGGGTTTTAAGGAGAGGCTGGATAGGCTGGGACTTTCTTCCCTGCAGTATCAGAGGCTGAGACGTGACCTTATTGAGGGCCATAAAATCATGAAAGGGCATACAGTTCGCAAGCTGAGACAACAGATTTTCAAGTTAAATTAATTAAAATCAATTAAAATCAGGCACTAGCCACCCAAAACTTGTAAAATTTAAATCTGATGGTTTCGACAACGTAGGACGAATCCCAGTGTGAGAAATCGATACGTCATCAACAGTTTGAAAGAAGGGGGCAGTTGACCAGAGGCCTAGAGTTAACTCCCCTTCACCAGAGCCAAGAGCCCTCACCTCAAGAGAGGGACGTTGGCTCTCACAGTCATCTGTGTATTAAAATAACACACCATCTCAACGTCTGACAGAAGAATCGGTGAAGACGTCCCTGGAAGCATAACACCAGAGGACGCACAGAACATTCTGGAAGTCAGATATCCTCACCGCTATGTCGAGAAACAATATTTTTGTTTTCTGAATGGGGCTTGTATTTATTGGAACAGCATACCATGAGAATCTTGTTCTATTCAGGAATAGTTAGTAGTTAGACGGGATTTATTCGGTTTGCTAATAGTTTAGTTAGAGTGTTCACTGTTATGGCTAGAAAAATAAATGGTTTCTTGTTGATTTAAGTGAGTGTCTTTTATTTAACCACAAGACGTTGCTGAAAGAAGGTTGCCACTCTTTTCACAGAATATAGGGCAATTATAGGGTGGTCTGGTTTGTGTTCTCGGAGCGCAGTCAACGGATGGGTTTATAATACTCTACCAATCAGAGTTGATTTGACAATCATCAGGCACGGACTTCTCATGCAACATAAGAATTGGTGTTTGTGCAAAACGCCTGATGAGCACGACACAGACAATTTTGTCCAAGTCGGACAAAGTTTGGTTCGACCAAAAAATGAAACGCAACTCAATTAAAGCTCATGGTCCATTCGAGCCTCTATTGCTGCCTGGTCGTGATGTGAGACAAAGACCTTTACTGAATATATTCAGTAGGCAGCACGGTGGCAGTGGGCAGCACGGTGGTTAGCACTGCTGCCTCACAGCGCCAGAGATCTGGGTTCAATTCCTCACTCAGGCAACTGTCTGTGTGGTTTTGCACATTCTCCCTGTGTCTGTGTGGGTTTCCTCCCACATTCCAAAAATGTGCAGGTTAGGTGAATTGCCAGTGTTAGGTGAAGGGGTAAATGTAGGGGATATGGGTCTGGGTGGGTTGCTCTTCAGAGGGTTAGTGTGGACTTGTTGGGCCGAAGGGCCTGTTTCCTCACTGTAAGTAATCTAATCTAGTCTAGTTGGTACAAGATACACAAACTCAAGGAAACCTCATTGTTCCAGGAAGGAGGGGAAGGGCTCAGGGCAGAAATGCGGGACCTAGTTTGGACACTTTGAAAGGTCCTGACAAACACAATGGAAGGGAAAATGGATGGCTGAGGAAAACGGTCACATTGGAGGTGAAAAGTGGGAAAGACAGAGAAACTGGGAGAACACAATGGAGTCTCTACAGGAAGCAGGGAATGAGATATAGAACCCACTCACTTCAATAATTTTGGTCCGAGACAAGATATGAAGCAGTATTATCATTTATTATATGCTTGCAAACGTGGTGTATAAAATGGGCACATAGAGTCCAACTGGCACACTAATTTATATAATTCATTTCTCCTTTACCCCTCCCCCACTTATTCCATTGCTCCTCCCCGTTTACATCTCCCAACTCTCTAAGACCGGCGCCCATTACTCTTGTTTATCTCTTGCCTTATCCGGCCTTGTGCAGAACAAAGTACAAGTTTTGCTTGGCCATTTTATCACATCCTGCTGTGGTCCATTGTTAGGTATATCCTCCTTTACTGCCATCTGCTTCCTTGCTTGCTATGACCTTATGACCTCTTGATTGTGGTTTTTTTTTGTTTTTGCAGAAGCGGGAAACAGATGCTTATAACTATTTGGACAGGCTTAACGCTCCCCCCCCCCCCCTCCCCTCCCCTCCCCTCCCCTCACAGCACCTTATCTGTTTGTCTGTAACATCTATCATTGTTTGCAGGCACATTTCATTCTTGTATGCACATTTTAGCTAATGCAAAAACAATTATATATTTCCTTCACATAGTTTTCATTCTTGCTAACTCAGCTCTTGGCTGAAACAATTATACACTTGTGTGAGTTCATTTACCTTACATAAGCAATTATGGTTGCAGAAGTAACACTGCTTTACCTATATCCCACATAATGAATGCCTCTATCAGCTTAACCAATGTTCGATGGATTCAACAAATGAATCTCACTGCCTTGACTTCACTCTTTCAAACTGCTGTGGATGCCAGGACACAGAGCAAACTCAAGCAGGAGATAGACAGATGTTTAATCAGTACCAGGTTGAAGGGTTATGGAGAGTTGAAGCTGAGATGCGATCAGGCTTGATGGGCTGACTCCTGCTCCCCGATGTCATGGTCAAAATGTGTTGACTTTAGATCTACCTGCAGTGATAGACCCACTCTGTTTCCTAACCAGGATAAAATAAAATGTTGCTCATCAGCTTATGTGGATCATTTGAGAGGAAATGTGCACTCCCAGGCAGAGACAGCATCAGCCCCACTGGATTATAAAAGCCCATGACCCTCTCAGTTCACCCACTGACCAAATGGACATGGTTCAGTCCTGGACGTGATTCCCTCAGCAAGAACAGCAAAAGGAGAAAGTGAAGTCTGCAGATGCTGGAGATCAGAGCTGAAAATGTGTTGCTGGAAAAGTGCAGCAGGTCAGGCAGCATCCAGGGAACAGGAGAATCGACATTTCGGGCATAAGCCCTTCTTCAGGAGGGCTTCCTGAAGAATGGCTTATGCCCGAAACGTCGATTCTCCTGTTCCCTGGATGCTGCCTGACCTGCTGCGCAAGAACAGCAAAACCCAACTGTGTCCGATGAACTCTCTGGTGACTCCATAGCTGGCATGCTCGGCCCAAACCCCTCCCACACTCAGAGCAGATCAAAGGCTTCTACCCGGTGTGAATTCGCTGGTGTTTCACTGCAACCGACGAAGTCTTGAATCCTTTCCCACACACGGTGCAGAGGAATGGTCGCTCCCCAGTGTGAACGCGCTGGTGGATTAACAACTGGCACAACTGAGTGAATCCCTTCCCACACTCAGAGCAAGTGAAGGGCTTCTCCCTAGTGTGAACCCACTGGTGGATTAACAAATGGGACGACTGAGCGAATCTCTTCCCGCATTCAGAGCAGATGAACGGCTTCTCCCCGGTGTGAATCCGCTTGTGTTTGTGAAGACCAGATAACTGAGTGAATTGCCTGTCACACTCGGAGCAGGAGAACGGCTTCTCTCCGGTGTGAAACCGCTTGTGGATTAACAGCTTGTACGACTGAGCGAATCCCTTCCCACACTCAGAGCAGGTGAATGGCCTCGCCCCGGTGTGAACCCGCTGGTGTCTGTGGAGGCTCGCGGAGTGAGTGAATCCCTTCCCACACTCAGAGCAGGTGAAAGGCTTCTTCCTGGTGTGAATTCGCTGGTGTTTCAGTGCAGCCGATGAAGTCTTGAATCCTTTCCCACACACGGTGCAGAGGAATGGTCGCTCCCCGGTGTGAACGCGCTGGTGGATTAACAACTGGCGTGACCGAGTGAATCCCTTCCCACACTCAGAGCAGGTGAAAGGCTTCTTCCTGGTGTGAATTCGCTGGTGTTTCAGTGCAGCCGTTGATGCACTGAATCCTTTCCCACATATGGTGCAGAGGAATGGTCGCTCCCCGGTGTGAACGCGCTTGTGGATTAACAGGTGCGACGACTGAGTGAATCTCTTCCCGCACTCAGAGCAGATGAATGGCTTCTCCCCGGTGTGAACCCGCTTGTGTCTCAGTAGATTAGGGGAGAGAGCAAATTCCTTCCCACAGTCGGAGCAGGTGAATGGCCTCTCCCCGCTGTGAACACGCTGGTGTTTCCGCAGTTTGGACATGGAACTCAATCCCTTCCCACATTCTGAGCAGGCGAATGGCCTCTCCCCTGTGTGAATTCGCTCGTGTACTTGAAGGTTGGATAACTGACTGAATCGCTTCCCACACCCGGTGCAGATGAACGGCTTCTCCCCGGTGTGAATCCGCTTGTGTTTGTGAAGACCAGATAACTGAGTGAATCGCCTGTCACACTCGGAGCAGGAGAACGGCTTCTCCCCGGTGTGAACCCGATTGTGGATTAACAGCTGGGACGACTGAGCGAATCCCTTCCCACAGTCAGAGCAGGTGAACGGCCTCTCCCCGGTGTGAACATGTCGATGATGCTTCAGCCCAGATGGAAACCTGTACCGTTTCCCACAGTCCCCACACTGCCATGGCTTCTCCACGGTGCTGTTGTCCTTGTGTCCCTCCAGGTTGGATGATGAACTGGAGCCTGAAGTGCCCACACACACAGAACCCCCTGATGGTGTCTCCTGGAGGAATGTTATTGCAGCAGCAGCAGCAGCAGCAATAACTTCCGCATTCACACAATAGACACGCTCTGATTGGCTGGAGGACCAGTGCGCTTCCGGTCCTCCAGCGCTGTCTATTGGACAGTCCGCATGCCGAGCTGTCCGGAGCCAGCCAATAGGAGCCGCGGCTGTTCCGGACAAAGGGCCTCGCGCTGCCCCCGTGCTGAGGGAGCTGGAGGAGGGGAGGGCACTTTGCAACAAATCCCTTCCCTTCATTTTCCTCCAAGGCATGTGTTCACACAAAGCCCAGGGTTTCACTGTAACCTCACACTCACTGAAACTTCCTCATCTGTGAGCACAACACACACTGTTCCCGTTCTGGGGTTAAACTGTTCATGTGCAGGAGCTGGAGGGAAAGCGGGTGAATCTAAGGAGAGGGGGCAGACTCTGGAAAGGTTGGTCGAGGTCTCTCTCAAATATTGCTTGCTCTTTCAGGCAACACAAGGTTAAAATAATACAGGATGCAGGGAGAGCTTGCCGATAGGATATGAAATTGATATCACTGTTGGAGAGAGAGGATGGTGGGATTTGGTATTCCTGCTGGAGGCTTGTGACTCATGGTGTGGCGTGACGATTGGTGCTGGGTCCACTTTTTGTCAAAATTTATACAAATCATTTGAATGTGAATACAGGAGGCACGGTTAGTAAGTTTGCAGATGGCACAAAAATTGGTGGGATACTGGACTGTGGTATCGGATATATAGTTCAGAAATGAGATTCCCTTCAGTGTGGAAGCAGGCCATTTGGCCAATCAAGTCCAAACCGACCCCCCAAACAGTGTCCTACCCAGACCCACTACTTCACATGACTAATCCACCTAATCTGCACAATCCTGGCTTTGTGTTAGCATGGCTAATAAACCTAATTTACATACCTTCAGACTATGGGAGGAAACTGGAGCACCAGGAGCCAACCTGCACAGACCAGGGAAAATGTGCAAAGGCCACACTGACAATCACCAAGAGTGGAATCGAAGCTGCATCCCTGGTGTATTCAGGCAGCACTGCTAACCACTGAGCCATCATGCCACCGAACAGTAGAATGGGACCTTGATCAGATGGACCAATGGGCTGAGGAGTAGCAGATGGAATTTAATTTAAATTAAAATTAATTTAATTTTAACATGAGGAGTTGCAGATAGAAAAGCAGTGTGTGGCAGGCTTGCTGTCACTGGTCAAAGCATTTAGGATAGAAGTTGGGAATGTCATGTTGTGACTGTGCAGGGCTTTGGTGAGGCCACCTTTAGAATAGAGCATACAATTCAGCTCACCATGCTACAGGAAATATGTTGTTAAACTGAAGAAAGGTGGAGAAAACATTTACAACGGTCTTGCCAGGACTGGAGCATTCGGGTTTTAAGGAGAGGCTGGATAGGCTGGGACTTTCTTCCCTGCAGCATCAGAGGCTGAGACGTGACCTTATTGAGGGCCATAAAATCATGAAAGGGCATACAGTTCGCAAGCTGAGACAACAGATTTTCAAGTTAAATTAATTAAAATCAGGCACTAGCCACCCAAAACTTGTAAAATTTAAATCTGATGGTTTCGACAACATAGGACGAATCCCAGTGTGAGAAATCGATACGTCATCAACGGTTTGAAAGAAGGGGGCAGTTGACCAGAGGCCTAGAGTTAACTCCCCTTCACCAGAGCCAAGAGCCCTCACCTCAAGAGAGGGACGTTGGCTCTCACAGTCATCTGTGTATTAAAATAACGCACCATCTCAACGTCTGACAGAAGAATCGGTGAAGACGTCCCTGGAAGCATAACACCAGAGGACGCACAGAACATTCTGGAAGACAGATATCCTCACCGCTATGTCGAGAAACAATATTTTTGTTATCTGAATGTGGCTTGTACTTATTGGAACAGCATACCATGAGAATCTTGTTTTATTCAGGAATAGTTAGTAATTAGACGGGATTTATTCGGTTTACTAATAGTTTAGTTAGAGTGTTCACTGTTATGGCTAGAAAAATAAATGGTTACTTCTTGATTTAAGTGAGTGTCTTTTATTTAACCACAAGATGTTCCTGAAAGAAGGCTGCCATCCTTTTCACAGATATAGGGCGAGATGCTCCTCTTTGGGTGGTCTGGTTTGAGTTCTCGGAGCG
Source organism: Chiloscyllium plagiosum (assembly GCF_004010195.1). Taxonomy (NCBI): domain Eukaryota; kingdom Metazoa; phylum Chordata; class Chondrichthyes; order Orectolobiformes; family Hemiscylliidae; genus Chiloscyllium; species Chiloscyllium plagiosum. Next base: position 11,556,064 of record NC_057753.1, read on the forward strand.
CGGTCAACAGATGGGTTTATAATACTCTACCAGAGTTTATTTGACAACCATCAGACACTGACCTCTCATGCAGTATAAGAATTAGTGTTTGTGCAAAGCTCCTGATGAGCACGACACAGACAATTTTGTCACAGTCGGACTAAGTTTGGTTTGACCTAAAAAACGAAACGCAACTCAATTAAAGCTCATGGTCCATTCAACCCTCTATTGCTGCTTGGTCATGTTGTGATACAAAGACCTTTACTGAATATACTCAGTTGGTACAAGATACACAAACTCAAGGAAACCACATTGTTCCATGAAGAAGGATGATGAAGGGCTTTTGCCTGAAACGTCGATTTTACTGGTCCTCGGATGCTGCCTGAACTGCTGTGCTTTTCCAGCAACACTAATCCAGAATCCAGCAAGGAGGGGAAGGGATCAGGGCAGAAATGCGGGACATAGTTTGGACACTTTGAAAGATCCTGACAAACACAATGGAAGGGAAAATGGTCACATTGGAGGTGAAAAGTGGGAAAGACAGAGAAACTGGGAGAACACAATGGAGTCTCTGCAGGGAGTGAGGATGCACAGTCCAGGTAACCGTGGGAGCCGATGTGTTCTTGTTGGATGTTGGTGGCCAGCCCATCTTCAGGAATGGAAACTAAGGAAGGAAATTGAGAAGTCAGTGATGGGCCAGGTGATAGTGATAGCAAGACAAAAATCAGATGCAAAACCGAATAACTTTTCAAATTCTGAAGGACAGCAGCAAGCAGCAAGCAGGCTGATCCCTGGAATGGGTGGGATGTCTTTCCGGGAAGGAGTGCACCGGCCACTGGCAGTGTTGGGCTGAAAGGACCTACAGGTATCCCCCGATTGTCAAACGTTTTGCTTTTATGAAAGACCTACATTAGGGCCTGTTTTCGCCAACTCAAAGAAATCTGAAAATGATTTTTGCTTTTATGAAAAAAAGTGAAATTTTCCCCGTATAAGTTAATGCTTCTTCACTTTATGCCATTTGGGCTGAGGTAAGGTTTCATAGGAACGCAATACTTTCCCATAGCAGGGGATTACCTGCAATAGGTTCTTTAAGGTCTGATCAACATGAATACATGAAGAAACTGTGCTCCAATGTTCAAATCAAATTTATTACCTTCATCTACTTTAGATACATGCAAACTGATGACTGACTCAATTAGCTTAACCAATGTTCAATGCAGTCAACAAATGAATCTCACTGCCTTGTCTTCACTCCCGCAAACTGCTGTGGATTGCAGGACATGGAGTAAACTTAGCAGGGAGATAGATAGATGTTTAATCAGTAACAAGTTGAAGGGTTATGGAGAATAGGCAGGAAAGGGGAGTTGAAGCCCAGATGCGATCGGCCTCGATGGTATTAAATGGTGGGGCAGGCTCGATGGGCTGAATGGTATACTCCTGCTCCTCGATGTCATGGTCTAACTGGGTTGACTTTAGATCGACCTGGAGAAAGTGAGGACTGCAGATGCTGGAGATCAGAGCTTAAAAATGTGTTGCTGGAAAAGCACAGCAGGTCAGGCAGCATCAAAGGAGAAGGAGAATCGACATTTCAGGCATAAGCCCTTCTTCAGGAAATCCTTCTTCAGGATTCTCCTTCTCCTTTGATGCTGCCTGACCTGCTGCGCTTTTCCAGAAACACATTTTTAAGTTTAGATCTACCTGCAGCAGGAGGTAAACTGTTTCCTAACCAGGATAAAGTAAATGTTGTTCATCAGCTTCTGTGGATAATTTCAGAGGAAATGTGCACTCCCAGGCTGAGAGAGCATCAGCCCCATGGGATATAAAACCCCTCTGACCCTCCCACTTCACCCACTGTCCGAATGAACATGGTTCAGTCCTGGATGTGGTTCCCAGCAGCAAGAACAGCAGAATCTAAATGCAGTCTTCATTGATGAACTCTCTGGTGACTCCGCAGCTTATATGACTGGATAAATCCCCTCCCACACACAGAGCAGGTGAAAGGCTTCTCCCCGGTGTGAATTCGTTGGTGTTTCAGTGCAGCTGATGAATCCCTGAATCCTTTCCCACAGTCAGTGCAGAGGAATGGTCTCTCCCCCGTATGAATGCGCTGGTGGATCAACAGCTGGGACGACTGAGTGAATTCCTTCCCACACTCAGAGCAGGTGAACGGCCTCTCCCCAGTGTGATGTTGCTGGTGTACGCGGAGGCTGCCGGATTGAGTGAATCCCTTCCCGCACACAGAGCAGCTGAACGGCTTCTCCCGGGTGTGCACCCGCTGGTGTCTCCGCAGCACAAACGGATCTCTGAAGGTTTCTCCACACTCGGCGCAGGAGAATGGCCTCTCCCCGGTGTGAGCCCGCTGGTGGATCAGCAGACTCGATAATGTACTGAATCCCTTCCCACAATCAGAGCAGGTGAACGGCCATTCCCCGGTGTGAATCCGCTTGTGTTTTTGAAGACCAGATAACTGACTGAATCGCTTCTCACACTTGGAGCAGGTGAATGGCTTCTCCCCGGTGTGAACCCGCTTGTGTGCCAGTAGGGAAGAGGCGAGAGCGAATTCCTTCCCACAGTCAGAGCAGGTGAATGGCCTCTCCCCGCTGTGAACACGCTGGTGTGCCTGCAGTTTGGACATGGAACTCAATCCCTTCCCACATTCTGAGCAGGTGAAGGGCCACTCCCCGGTGTGAATTCGCTTGTGTTCTTGAAGCCTGGATGACAGACTGAATCCCTTCCCACACTCGGTGCAAGTGAACGGCCTCTCCCCGGTGTGAATTCGCTCGTGTCTTCGAAGGCTGGATGACCGAGCGAAGCACTTCCCACACCGGAGACAGGTGAACGGCTTCTCCCCGGTGTGAACCCGATTGTGCACCACTAGCGAGGAAAGGTGAGCAAAACCCTCCCCACAGTCAGAGCAGGTGAACGGCCTCTCCCCGGTGTGAACACGTCGATGACGCTTCAGCCCGGATGGAAACCTGTACCGTTTCCCACAGTCCCCACACTGCCATGGCTTCTCCACGGTGCTGTTGTCCTTGTGTCCCTCCAGGTTGGATGATGAACTGGAGCCTGAAGTGCCCACACACACAGAACCCCCTGATGGTGTCTCCTGGAGGAATGTTATTGCAGCAGCAGCAGCAGCAATAACTTCCGCATTCACACAATGGACACGCTCTAATTGGCTGGAGGACCAGAGCGCTTCCGGTCCTCCAGCGCTGTCTATTGGACAGTCCACATGCCGAGCTGTCCGGAGCCAGCCAATAGGAGCCGCGGCTGTTCCGGACAAAGGGCCTCGCGCTGCCCCCGTGCTGAGGGAGCTGGAGGAGGGGAGGGCACTTTGCAACAAATCCCTTCCCTTCATTTTCCTCCAAGGCATGTGTTCACACAAAGCCCAGGGTTTCACTGTAACCTCACACTCACTGAAACTTCCTCATCTGTGAGCACAACACTCTCTGTTCACATTCTGGGGTTAAACTGTTCATGTGCAGGAGCTGGAGGGAAAGGGAGTGAATCCAAGGAGAGGGCAGACTCTGGAAAGGTTGGTCGAGGGTTGATATTGCTTGCTCCTTCAGGCAACACAAGGAAATCATACAGGATGCAGGAAGAGCTAGCTGATAGGATATGAAATTTGATATCACTGTAGGAGAGAGAAGATGGTGGGAGAGGTTTGGTATTCCTGCTGGAGGCTTGTGACTCATGGTGTGGCGTGACGATTGGTGCTGGGTCCACTTTTTGTCATAATTTATACAAATCATTTGGATGAGAATACAGGAGGCACGGTTAGTAAGTTTGCACAAAAAATTGTGTGTTAATGGAGTGTGATATAGTTCACAAATGAGATTCCCCACAGTGTGGAAACAGGCCAGTCAGCCCATCGAGTCCATACCGACCCTCCGAAAAGTGTCCCACTCAGACCCACTACTTCACATGACTAATCCACCTAATCTGCACAATCCTGGCTTGGTTTTAGCATGGCTAATAAACCTAATTTACACATCTTCAGACTATGGGAGGAAACCAGAGCACCAGGAGCCAACCTGCACAGACCAGGGAAAATGTGCAAAGTCCGCACTGACAGTCACCAAGAGTGGACTTCAACCTGTGTCCCTGGCACTATCAGGCAGCACTGCTAACCACTGTTTACTACAGGAGTTGGGATGTCATGTTGTGGCTGTACAGGGCTTTGGTGAGGCTACCTTTAGAATAGTGCATAAAATTCAGGTCACCATGCTACTGGAAATATGATGTTAAACTGAAAAAAGGTGGAGAAGAAGTTTAAGATGATCTTACCAGGACTGGAGTGTTCGGGTTTTAAGGAGAGGCTGGATAGGCTGGGACTTCCTTCCCTGCAGCATCAGAGGCTGAGATGTGATCTTATCAAGGGTCATAAAATCATGAGGGGCATGGATAGAGTAAATAGACAAAGTCTTTTCCTTGGGGTGGAATAGTCCAAAACCTAGAGGGCATAGGTTTAAGTTTAGAGGGGAAAGAATTAAAAGGGAACTGAGGGGCAACATATTCACACAGCGGGTGGTGCATGTGAGGAACAAGCTGCCAGAGGACATGGTTGAGGAGGATGCACTTTCAAGACTTAACAGACATTCGGAAAATACATGACTCAAAAGGGTTTACCCAGGCGAGTAGGATTAGTTCAGTCTAGGATACCCGTTCGGCATGGACGGGTTGTACCAAAGGGATTGTTTCTGTGTTGTGTGACCAATTGTATGATCAATTTATGCCTGTTGGAGTTCTGAAGACTGAGAAGCTTTATAGAGTCATAGAGATGTATAGCACGGAGTCAGACCCTTCTGTCCAAGCTGTCCATGCTGACCCAGATATCCAACCTCATCTCGTCCCATTTGCCAGCACTTGGCTCATATCCCTCCAAACCCTTCCTATTCATGTACCCATCCAGATAACTTTTAAATGTTGTAATTGTACCAGCCTCCACCCACCTCTGGTACATCATTCCTTACATGGCACGGTGGCCCAGTTGTTAGCACTGCTGCCTCACAGCGCCAGGGATCTGGGTTCAAATTCTGGCTCAGTTGACTGTCTGTGTGGAGTTTGCATATTCTCCCCGTGTCTGCATGGGTGTGCTCAATTTCCTCCCACAATACAAAGATGTGCAGTTTAGGTGAATTGGTCATCCTAAATTGCCCACTGTGTTAGGTGCATTAGTCAGAGGGAAATGGGTTTGTGAGTTGCTCTTCGGAGGGTTGGACCGAAAGGCCTGTTTCCACGCTGTAGATAATCTAATCAATACACACCATCCTCTGTGTGAAAAAGTTGCCCCTTAGGTCCCGTTTAAATCTTTCCCCTCTCACCCTAAACCTATGCCCTCTAATTCTGGACTCCCCCACCCCAAGGAAAAGACCATATTTATTTATCCTATCCATGCCCCCTCATGATTTTATAAGCCACAATGAGGTCACCCCTCTGCCTACAATGCTCCAGGGAAAACAGCCCCAGCCTATTCAGCTTCTCCCTGTTGTTGTGGTTCTGTTCGCCGAGCTGGGAATTTGTGTTGCAGACGTTTCGTGCCCTGTCTGGGTGACATCCTCAGTGCTTGGGAGCTTCCTGTGAAGCGCTTCTGTGATGTTTCCTCCAGCATTTGTAGTCATTTGAATCTGCCGCTTCCGGTTGTCAGTTCCAGCTGTCTGCTGCAGTGGTCGGTATATGGGGAAAAGGTCGATGTGCTTATTGATTGAATTTGTGGATGAAGCACATCGACCTGGACCCAATATACCGGCCACTGCAGTGGACAGCTGGAACTGACAACCGGAAGCAGCAGATATAAACCACTACAAATGCCGGAGGAAAGATCACAAAAGCGCTTCACAGGAGGCTCCCAACGACTGAGGATGTCACCTAGACAGGGGACGAAACGTCTGCAACACAAATTCCCAGCTCGGCGAACAGAACCACAACAATGAGCACCCGAGCTATAAATCTTCTCACAGACTTCTCCCTGTAGCTCAAATTCTCCAACCCTGGCAACATCCTTGTAAATCTTTTCTGAACCCTTTCAAGTTTCACAACATCTTTCTGATAGGAAGGAGACCAGAATTGCACGCAGTATTCCAACAGTGGCCTAACCAATGTCCTGTACAGCCGCAACATGACCTCCCAACTCCTGTACTCAATACTCTGACCAATAAAAGAAAGCTCACCAACCACATTCTCCAAGATCCTCTCCACCTGTGACACCACTTTCAAGGAACTATGAACCTACACTCCAAAGTCTCTTTGTTCAGCAACACCTCCTGGATCCTAACCATTAAGTACATAACTCCTACCCTGATTTGCCTTTCCAAAATGCAGTGCCTCACACAGATGGATGTTTCTTTTAGGGTCTTAGAGATGTACGTATATGAATAGGAAGGGTTTGGAGGGATATGGGCCGGTTGCTGGCAGGTGGGACTGGATTGGGTTCGGATTTCTCCTCGGCATGGACGTGTTGGACCGAAGGGTCTGTTTTCTTGGGAAAGTCCGGAAATAGGAGATACTGATTACAAATGTTTGGTCTCCCATTTCAGATAATGTATTCTGTCAGAGGGTAGTTAGTCTGTGGGGTGAACCCCAAAGAGAGCAATCGGGGTTGGATTGTTGTATACAGAGAAGCCTCAATTATCCAGCATTCGATTATCTGAATTTTGTATTATCTGGCAGGATTGCAAGGATCCGACACTTGGCTAAAACTATGTTACCAGCATTCGATGAACTGAATGAAATACGGATACTCCCCACACTGCACAGCTGAAGAAAGCAGTCATGTTGGAGGTGCTCTGGTAAAAAGTGGTAAGGGATGGAGAAACTGAGAGAACACGATGGAATCTCTACAGGAAGCAGGGAATGAGCATGTCCAGTCCAGGTAACCGTGGGAGTCGATGGACCTGTACCGGATGTTGGTGGCCTGCCCATCATCAGGAGTGGATACAGAGGTGTCGAGGAAAGGAGTTAAGAAGTCAGTGATAGTGATAGTGCCAGCAGGACAGAAATCGGAAGCAAAACTGACTAATTTTTCAAATTCTGAGGAAGAGCAGACCATTCCCTGGAACGGGTGGGATGTCTTTCCAGGAAGGATTGCACTGGCAGTGTTGGGCTGAAAGGACCTAATGGGGTCTTCAAGGTATGATCACAATGAACACAAGAAGAAATGTGCACTCCAATATCCAAAGCAAATTTATTACCTTAATCTACTTTAGGTACATGTGAACTAATGAGTGACTCTATTACCTTAACAAACTTTCGATACAGTCAACAAATGAGTCTCTGCCTTGTCTTCACTCCCCCAGAGTGCTGTGGATGACAGGACACGGAGTACATTTAAGGAGGAGATAGACAGATGTTTAATCAGTAACAGGTTGAAGGGTTATGGAGAGGAGGCAGGAAAGTGGAGTTGAAGCCGAGATGCGATCAGCCTCGATGGTATTAAATGGTGGGGCAGACTCGATGGGCTGAATGGTGTACTCCTGCTCCCCGATGTCATGGTCTCACTGGGTCGACTTTAGATCTACCTGCAGTGGGAGGCAAACTCTGTTTCCTAACCAGGAGAAAGTAAACGTTGTTCATCAGCTTCTGAGGATCATTTCTGAGGAAAACTGCACTCCCAGGCTGAGAGAGCATCAGCCCCATTGGAATATATAACCCCTCTGACCCTCCCACTTCACCCACTGTCCAAATGGACACGGTTCAGTCCCAGATGTGATTCTCAGTAGCAGGAACAGGAGAATCCAATTGCTAATTTCACGGATGACCTCTCTGATGTCTCTGCAGCTTGCATGACTGGATAAACCCCCTCTCACACACAGAGCAGGTGAAAGGCTTCTCCCTGGTGTGAATTCGCTGGTTGCCGATGAATCCTGAATGCTTTCCCACACACGGTGCAGGAGAATGGTCACTCCCCGGTGTGAATGCGCTGGTGGATTAACAGTCAGGCTGATTGAGTGAATCCCATCCCGAACTCAAAGCAGGTGAACAGCCTCTCCCCGGTATGCACTCGCTGATGTGCCTGCAGTCGGGACGAGGAACAGTATCCCTTCCCGCACTCGGAGCGGGTGAACAGCCTCTCCCCGGTGTGAACCCGCTGGTGTGCCAGCAGCGAAGAGGACCAAGTGAAACCCTTCCCACAATCCGTGCAGGTGAATGGCCTCTCCCCGGTGTGAATTCTCTGGTGCCTCTGCAGGTCAGAGGAAATAGTGAATCCCTTCCCACAGTCAGAGCAGGTGAACGGCCTCTCCCCGGTGTGAACACGCTTGTGTGCTACCAGGGAAGAAGGCAGAGTGAATCCCTTCCCACAATCCGAGCAGGTAAATGGCCTCTCCCCAGTGTGAATGCGCTGGTGTGCTACCAGGGAAGAAGGCAGAGTGAATCCCTTCCCACAATCCGAGCAGGTGAATGGCCTCTCCCCGGTGTGAATGCGCTGGTGTGACAGGAGGGAGGAGCAATCAAAGAAACCCTTCCCACAGTCTGAGCAGATGAACGGCTTCTCCCCGGTGTGAACACGCTTGTGTGCCACCAGTGAAGAGGATCTGGTGAATGCCTTCCCGCAGTCAGAGCAGGTGAACGGCCTCTCCCCGGTGTGCCCTCGCTGATGTGACAGTAAGAGGGATGAATCAGTGAATCCCATCCCACACTCGGAGCAGGTGAACGGCCTCTCCCCGGTGTGAACCCGCTGGTGCGCCAGCAGTCTGGACGAAGCACTGAATCCCTTCCCGCACTCGGAGCAGGTGAAAGGCCATTGCCTGGTGTGAATACGCTCGTGTTTTAGAAGGCTGGATGACCGACTGAACCCTTTACCACACTTGAAGCAGATGAATGGCCTCTCCCCGGTGTGGACTCGCTTGTGCGCCACCAGCAAAGAAGACTGAGTGAATCCCTTCCCACAATCGGAGCAAGTGAACGGCCTCTCCCCGGTGTGAACTCGCTGGTGTGAGAGCAGTGAAGAAGACTGAGTAAATCCCTGCCCGCACTCCAAGCAAGTGAACGGCCTCTCCCCGGTGTGAACTCTCCGGTGTCTCTGCAAGTCAGAGGAATGAGTGAATCCCTTCCCGCAGTCAGAGCAGGTGAACGGCCTCTCCCCGGTGTGAACACGTCGATGAATCTCCAGCTCAGATGGAGACCTGTACCGTTTCCCACAGTCCCCACACTGCCATGGCTTCTCCACGGTGCTGTTGTCCTTGTGTCCCTCCAGGTTGGATGATGAACTGGAGCCTGAAGTGCCCACACACACAGAACCCCCTGATGGTGTCTCCTGGAGGAATGTTATTGCAGCAGCAGCAGCAATCGCTGCCCCCGTGCTGAGGGAGCTGGAGGAGGGGAGGGCACTTTGCAACAAATCCCTTCCCTTCATTTTCCTCCAAGGCATGTGTTCACACAAAGCCCAGGGTTTCACTGTAACCTCACACTCACTGAAACTTCCTCATCTGTGAGCACAACACACACTGTTCCCGTTCTGGGGTTAAACTGTTCATGTGCAGCAGCCGGTGTTAGACTGCGGAGGACAAAGTTAAAAATCACACAACACCAGGTTATAATCTACCAATAATCCCGTTATTTGGAAGCATTAGCTTTCGGAGCTCTGCTCCTTCATCTGGTGTTTGTGGAGGATTAGACCATCACACACAGAATTTATAGCAAAAGATTACAATGCCATGCAACTGAAATGATTCATCGAACAAACCTGGATTGTTATTAAGTCTTTCGTCTTTTAGAATGGGTTGCACGTTTCAGTTCATTAATATGTAAATCTCAAAACACCTTTTAAGTCACCTTCTCGAGATTATTTAAAGATTTATAACAGAAGGTGACATCTCAGCTCAGACAATGCATTAAAGGTGTGTGTGTGATGGATTATAAGCATGTGAGAGGGTGTGGGCGTGAGTGTGGATGGTGTATGTGTGTGTGAGAGAGGGTGTGCTTGTGTATCTGTGCTTTTGTGTGTGTGTGTGTGTGCATGTGAGAGAGTGTATAGTGTAGTGGGGTCACCAGTAGTGTGACATGAACCCAATGAGGCCATCCTCATTGGTTAATTTGGAGGGAAGGAGAATGAATGTAGAGAGGGGCAGACTCTGGAAAGATTAGTCGAGGTCTTTCTCATAGACACTGATATCGCTTGCTCCCTGATTAAAATGAATACTAGCAGAAATATATGCTTCAACACAAAGCAACTTTATTCAATTAATTTACTTTAAATACACGCAAACTATTAGCTTAAAAGACATTTGATACAATCAACAAGTGAGTCTCACTGCCTTGGCTTCATATTGGGGTCTCCTGGGTGATGGCAGTCACTTGGAGCTCTATTTCCGTTCCGACAACCTGGTCTCTCGAACCCCAGTCCGATAGTGAATGTGTCTGGAGCTGAGAAAAGTCCTCAATGTTAATACTATTCTGACTCGGATATGACGTGCTGTACTGCAGTCCCTGAGTACCTTTCCCACTCATACCTTTGTGCACAAACAGGTGGGTGTGTCTCTATGCCTTTGCTCGACAGTCTGTTCCCAAGACCAGCCAAGGTCATTGAAGTTAGCTTCCAACCAGAACAGTCTGTGTTTACCTGAAGCCTGTTTCTCATGTATTCCCCTTCAATTGCTTATTGCAATGCACAATTAACCCTTAAGAATCTGGGTTGGAGATACTTTGTTCCTTCAGCTGATGCATTGATACAAGTTTTGATCTTGTGGAATCCAGGGAGATCTGGCCAATGGGATACGGAATTGGCTGAAGAAGGTTATCTGAGAGTACAACGGGATCTTGATGAGCTGAGCCTTTTTCTCGTTGGAATGCACAATTAACAATCTGGGCTGGAGATATTTTGCCCCCTCAGTTGACACATTGATACAAGGTGCGATCATGTGAAATCCAGGGAGAGCTAGGATGGGATAGGAAATTGGCTTGACAGTAGGAGACAGAGGGTGGTGGTAGAGGATTGGTATTCAGACTGGAGACCTGTGACCAGCGGTGTGCTGCAAGGTTCAGTTCCAGATCAACTGTTATTTGTCATTTATATAAACACTTTGGATGAGACTATAGGTTAGTAGGTTCATGGGTGACACCAAAATTGTTGATATAGTTTAAGGTAAAGAAGGCGATCTGAGAGTACAATAGGACCTTGATCAGCTGAGCCGAGGAATGGCAAATAGAGTTTAATTAAAAGAAATGTAAGGTGTTGCATTTTGCTCAGACACACCAAGGCAGGACTTACACAGGTGGAGGGTGTTGTTAAACAGAGAGACTAGGGATGCAGGTACAAAGTTCCTTGACAGTGGCGTTGCAGGTAGACAGGGTGGTGAAGAAGGCGTTTGGTACGCTTCCTCTCATTGTTCAGAGAATCGCGTATTGGAATTGGGACAGAATGTTACGGCTGCACAACACATTGGTATGGCCACAGCGTTCAGTGAAGATTAACAAGGATGCTCCTGAGGCAGGAGGATTTGAGTTAGAAGGCTGGACAGACTGAGACAATCTTCCCTGGAGAACCAGAGGCTGAGGGGTGACCTTGTAGAGGTTTCTAAAATCATGGCAGGGCAAAGATAAGGTGAATTGCCAAGTTTCATTCCCTCGGTTATGGGAGTCCAAAACTAGAGGC
>NC_057753.1:11568639-11570607 GCF_004010195.1 Chiloscyllium plagiosum
AACGTGCTGCTAAAGGAACTGGTGGAGGAGGGTACAATTACAACACTTAAAAAACGCATTCCGATATGTATGTGGATTGGAAAGTGTAAGAGGGATATGGGCCAAATGCTGGGAAATGGGACTATATCACTCTCCTCACCGTCTTTACTCATCTACTCAGCATCGGAATGCTATTTCATCTTGTGGGGCAATTTAGAATGAGCGATCTCAGGATAAGGGATAGTAGTTTCAAACAGAGATGTTGAGAAATTACTTCCCACAAAGGGTCATTAATTGGTGAAATTCACTCCCCCAGAGTGCTGTGGATGACAGGACATGGAGTACATTTAAGGAGGAGATAGATAGATGTTTAATCAGTATAGGGTTGAAGGGTTATGGAGAGGAGGCAGGAAAGGGGAGTTGAAGCTGGGATGTGATCAGCCTCGATGGTATTAAATGGTGGGGCAGTCTCGATGGGCTGAATGGTGTACTCCTGCTCCCCGATGTCATGGTCTCACTGGGTCGATTTTAGATCTACCTGCAGTGGGAGGCAACCTCTGTTTCCTAACCAGGAGAAAGTAAATGTTGTTCATCAGATTCAGTGGAGAATTTGCAGTCCCAGGCTGCGAGAGCGTCAGCCTCACTGAAACAAGAAATCCCACTAACTCTCCCACTTCACCCACTGTCCGAATGAACAGGGTTCAGTCCTTTACTCAGAGAGTAGTAATGGTATGGAATGGTTTGCCTGCAACGGTAGTAGATTCGCCAACTTTAAGTGCATTTAAGTGGTCATTGGACAAACATACGGACGTACATGGAATAGTGTCGGTTAGAGGGGCTTCAGATTGGTACGACAGGTCGGTGCAACATCGTGGTCCGAAGGGCCTGTACTGTGCTGGAATGTTCTATGTGATATTCAGCAGCAATGAACAGCAGAATCCAAATGCAGTCTTCACTGATGAACTCTCTGGTGTCTCTGCAGCTTGCATGATTGGATAAATCCCCTCCCACACACAGAGCAGGAGAATTAGATTAGATTAGATTACATTACAGTGTAGAAACAGGCCCTTCGGCCCAACAAGTCCACACCGACCCACCGAAGCGAAACCCACCCATACCCCTACATTTACCCCTTACCTAACACTACGGGCAATTTAGTATGGCCAATTCACCTGACCCTGCACATCTTTGGACTGTGGGAGGAAACCGGAGCACCCGGAGGAAACCCACGCAGACACGGGGAGAACGTGCAAACTCCACACAGTCAATCGCCTGAGGCGGGAATTGAACCCGGGTCTCAGGCGCTGTGAGGCAGCAGTGCTAACCACTGTGCCACCGTGCCGCCCACCATTCTCCCCGGTGTGAATTCGCTGGTGTTTCAGCACAGCAGATGAATCCCTGAATCCTTTCCCACACACGGTGCAGGGGAATGGTCCCTCTCCGGTGTGAATGCGCTGGTGGACCAACAGTCAGGCCAACTGAGTGAATCCCTTCCCATACAGTAGGTTTATGGGTGACACCAAAATTGCTGATATAGTTTAAGGTAAAGAAGGCAATCTGAGAGTACAAAGTTAAAAATCACACAACACCAGGTTATAGTCCAACAGGTTTAATTGGACTATAACCTGGTATTGTGTGATTTTTAACTTTGCACACTCCAGTCCAACACCGGCATCTCCAAATCAATCTGAGAGTACACCAGGACCTTGATCAGCTGGGCCTGAGGAATGGCAAATAGAGTTTAATTAAAATAAAGGTGTTGCATTTTGCTCAGACACACCAAGGCAGGACTTACACAGGTGGAGGGTGTTGTTAAACAGAGAGACTAGGGTTGTAGGTACAAAGTTCCTTGACAGTGGCGTTGCAGGTAGACAGGGTGGTGAAGAAGGCGTTTGGTACGCTTCCTCTCATTGTTCAGAGAATCGCGTATTGGAATTGGGACAGAATGTTACGGCTGCACAACACATTGGTATGGCCACAGCGTTCAGT
>NC_057753.1:11571243-11579433 GCF_004010195.1 Chiloscyllium plagiosum
TTCAATGTATAATTTCAGTTACACCACACTTCAAATTTTTGCTATAAATTCTGTGTTATGATCGAGCCCTCCACAATCACCTGATGAAGGAGCGTCGCTCCGAAAGCTAGTGTGCTTCCAATTAAACCTGTTGGACTATAACCTGGTGTTGTGTGATTTTTAACTTTGTACACCCCAGTCCAACACCGGCATCTCCAAATCATGACTGGTGGAAGGTGTTGTCAAACAGAGAGACTGGTATATAGTTATACAGGTATATAGTTCCTTGAAAGTGGCATTGCAGATTGACGGGGTGGTGAAGAAGGCATTTGGTACTTGAGTAAAACTTACGCAAGACTCTTAGAGCAAGTCAAAGCACAGTTTATTACACAAAAGCTTTTGGGGAGACCCAAGGTCACCCAAAGAGTGGGATTCCAACCAGGCAATCTCCCTGAATACAAGAATCATTGGTCTTTTACACCTTTGACCCAGGCAAATCACACAGTTTCCATTACTTAAATGCTTTTCCTCTTGAAGGTTCGCAGATTGTGATCGGGGACTCTCTAGTCAGAGTCACAGACAGATGTTTCTGCAGCAGTGAAAAATCAGAATGGTGTGTTGCTTCTCTGGTCAGGATCAAGGATGTCTGAGAGAGGGTGCAGAATGTTCTCAAAAGGGAGAGGAACTAGCAGACAATCGTTGTACACATTGGAGCCAACAACAAAAGAAGGGAAAAGGATGAGATTCTGAAGGGAGAATATAGAAAGTTAGGCAGAAATTTCAAAAGGAAGTCCTTGAGGGTAGTAATATCTGGATTACTCCCTGTGCTATGAGCTAGTGAGGGTAGGAATAGGAGGATAGAGCAGATGAATGCATGGCTGAGGAGCTGGTGTGTGGGAGAAGGATTCACATTTTTAAATCATTGGAATCTCTTCTGGGGTAGAAGTGACCTGTACAATACGGACGGATTGCACCTGAATTGGAAGGGGACTAATATACTGGCAGGGAGATTTGCTAGAGCTGCTTGGGAGGATTTAAACTATTAAGGTGGGGTGCAAGGAGGGGGGAATCCAGGGAGATAGTGAGAAAAAAGATCAACCTGAGACTGGTACAGTTGAAAAGGGAGTCAAACAATCAGGGCAGGCAGGGACAAAGCAGAGAACAAGGTAAGACTGATGAATTAAACTGCATTTATTTCAATGCAAGGGGCTTAACAGGGAAGGCAGATGAACTCAGGGCATTGTTAGGAACATGGGACTGGGATATCATAGTAATTACAGAAACGTGGCTCAGGGATGGACAGGACTGGCAGCTTAATGTTCCAGGATACAAATGCTACAGGAAGGATAGAAAGGGAGGCAAGAGAGGAGGGGGAGGTGGCATTTTTTATAAGGGATAGCATTACAGCCATACTGAGGGAGGATATTCCTGGAAATACATCCAGGGAAGTTATTTGGGTGGAACTGAGAAATAAGAAAGGGATGATCACCTTATTGGGATAGTATTATAGACGGAGAAAGTGAGGTCTGCAGATGCTGGAGATCAGAGCTGGAAATGTGTTGCTGGAAAGGCGCAGCAGGTCAGGCAGCATCCAGGGAACAGGAGAATCGACGTTTCGGGCATAAGCCCTTCTTCAGGAATTCCCGAAACGTCGATTCTCCTGTTCCCTGGATGCTGCCTGACCTGCTGCGTCTTTCCAGCAACACATTTCCAGCATAGTATTATAGACCCCTAATAGTCAGCGAGAAATTGAGAAACAAATTTGTAAGGAGATTTCAGATATTTGGAAGAATAATAAGGTGGTTATGGTAGGGGATTTTAACTTTCCAAACATTGACTGGGACTGCCAAAGTGTTAAAGGTTTAGATGGAGAGGAATTTCTTAAGTGGGTACAAGACAATTTTCTGATTCAAGATGTGGATGTACCTACTAGAGAAGGTGCAAAACTTGACCTACTCTTGGGAAATAAGGCAAGACAGGTGACTGAGGTGTCAGTGGGGGAGCACTTTGGGACCAGTGACCATAAGGTGGCATGGTGGCTCAGTGGTGAGCACTGTTGCCTCACAGCGGCAGGGACCCAGGTTTGATTCCAGCCTTGGGTGATCGTCTGTGTGGAGTTTGCACATTCTCCCCGTGGGTTTCCTCCATGTGCTCCAGTTTTCTCCCACAATCCGAAGATGTCCAGGTCAGGTGAATAGCCATGCTTATTTGCCCCATAATGTTAGGTGCATTAGTCAGAGGGAAACGGGTCTGGGTGGGTTACTCTTAGGAGGATCGGTGTGGACTTGTTGGGCTGAAGGGCCTGTTTCCACACTGTAAGGAATATAATCTAATCTCATAATTCTAATAGTTTCAAACTAGTGATGGAAAAGAATAGACCAGATCTAAACGCTGAAGTTCTAAATTGGAGAAAGCCCAATTTTGACGGTATTAGGCAAAAACTTTCAAAAGCTTGATTGGCAGCAGATGTTCTCAGGTAAAGGGACGGCTGGAAAATGGGAAGCCTTCAGAAATGAGATAACAAGAATCCAGAGAAGGTTTATTCCTGTCAGGATGAAAGAAAAGGCTGGTAGGTATAGGGAATGCTGGATGACTAGAGAAATTGAGGGTTTGGTTAAGAAAAAGAAGGAAGCATATGTCAGGTATAGACAGGATAGATCAAGTGAATCCTTAGAAGAGTATAAAGGCAGTAGGAGTATACTCAAGAGGGAAATCAGGGGGGCAAAATAGGGACATGAGATAGCTTTAGCAAATAGGGTTAAGGAGAATCCAAAGGGTTTTTACATTAAGGACCAAAGGGTAACTTGGGAGAGAATAGGGCCCCTCAAAGATCAGCAGAAGAGCCATAGAAAATGGGGGAAATACTAAACAAGTATTTTGCATCAGTATTTACTGTAGAGAAGGACATGGAAGATACAGAATGTAGGGAAATAGATGGTGACATCTTGCAAAATATCCATGTTACAGAGGAGGACGTGCTGGATGTCTTGAAATGCATAAAAATGGATAAATCCCCAGGACCTGATCAGGTGTACCCTCAAACACTTTGGGAAGCTAGGGAGGTGATTGCTGGGTCCCTTACTGTGTCATCGATAGTCACAGATGAGGTGCTGGAAGACTGGAGGTTGGCAAACATGGTGCCACTATTTAAGAAAGGTGGTAAGGACAAGCCAGGGAACTATAGACCGGTGAGCCTGACATTGGTTATGGGCAAGCTGTTGGAGGGAATCCTGAGGGACAAGATGTACATGTATTTGGAAAGGCAAGGACTGATTAGATTAGGGATAGTCAACATGGCTTTGTGCGTGGGAAATCATGTCTGACAAACTTGACTGAGTTTTTTGAAGAAGTAACAGAGGATTGATGAGGGCAGAGTGGTGGTGTGATCTGTATGGACTTCAGTAAGGTGTTCGATAAGGTTCCCCATGGGAGACTGATTAGCAAGGTTAGATCTCATGGAATACAGTGAGAACTAGCCATTTGGATACAGAAGTGGCTCAAAGGTTGAAGACAGTGGGTGGTGGTGGAGGGTTGTTTTTCAGACTGGAGGCCTGTGATCAGTGGAGTGTCACAAGGATCGGTGCTGGGTCCATTACGTTTCATCATTTATATAAATGATTTGGATGTGAACATTGGAGGTATAGTTAGTGAGCTTGCAGATGACACCAAAATTGGAGGTGTAGTGGACAGCAAAGAGGGTTACCTCAGATTACAACAGGATCTTGATCAGATGGGCCAATGGGCTGAGAAGTGGCAGATAGAGTTTAATTCAGATAAATGCGAGGTGCTGCATTTTGGGAAAGCAAATCTTAGCAGGACTTATACACTTAATGGTAAGGTCCTCGGGAGTGTTGCTGAACAAAGAGACCTTGGAGTGCATGTTCATAGCTCCTTGAAAGTGGAGTCACAGGTAGATAGGATAATGAAGGAGGTGTTTTCCTTTATTGGTCAGAGTACAGGAGTTGGGAGGACATGTTGCGGCTGTACAGGACATTGGTTAGGGCCACTTTTGGAACATTGTGTGCAATTCTGGGCTCCTTCCTATTGGGAAGATGTTGTGAAACTTGAAAGGGTTCAGAAAAGATTTACAAGGATGTTGCCAGGGTTGGAGGGTTTGAGCTACAGGGAGAGGCTGAACAGGCTGGGGCTGTTTTCCCTGGAGCATCGGAGGCTGAGGGGTGACCTTGTAGAGGTTTACAAAATCATGAGGGAGTGGATAGGATAAATAGACAAGTCTTTACCCCGGGGTGAGGGAATCCAGAACTAGAGGGGAATAGGTTTAGGGTGAGAGGGGAAAGATATAAAAGAGACCTAAGGGGTAACTTTTTCACGCAGAGGGTGGTAGGTGTATGGAACGAGCTGCCAGAGGAAGTGTTGGAGGCTGGTACAATCGCAACATTTAAAAGGCATTTGGATGGGTATATGAATAGGAAGGGTTTGGAGGGATATGGGCCAGGTGCTGGCAGGTGGGACTAGGTTGAGTTAGACCAAAGGGTCCGTGTCCGTGGCGTACATCTTTGTGACTGTTCCAGGTTTTGGACCCTCGCAAAATGTTTCCACAGGCAACAGGCCGCAGCCAGATGTTTCTCTTTTAACATATCACAATTCTCAATAACTGGAACAGTCTCTTACTGTGACTGGAATAGTTTCTTCCAATAACAGGAACAGTTTCTGCAGCCACCAGCAGAATCTAGCTTCTCTCTATGCTGAAGCACAGCACTTGTCCATTGTCTTGCACAGCAGATGTCTGCAGTTTGTTTTGGTAACGTTCACATTACACACAGAAAACACAGAGTCTTCTGTCAGCAAATATGCTTTGGCCAAGTATCCCCGCATAAAACCGTACACAAAAGCTTTGTTCCCATAATACCCAACTCTTGCCCTCATCAGACAGAGAATCGCGTATTGGAATTGGGACAGTATGTTATGGCTGCACAACACATTGGTATGGTGACTCCAGTGAAGATTAACAAGGATGCTCCTGTGGCAGGAGGATTTGAGTTATAAGGCTGGACAGACTGAGACAATCTTCCCTGGAGAACCAGAGGTTGAAGGGTGACCTTGTAGAGGTTTATAAAATCATGGCAGGGCAAAGGTAAGGTGAATTGCCAAGTTTCATTCCCTCGGCTACGCGAGTCCAAAACCAGAGGCTGTAGATTTAAGGAGAGAGGGGAAAGATTTAAAAGGGACCTGAGGGTCAGAGGATGGTGTTTGTATGGAACGTGCTGCCAAAGGAACTGGTGGAGGAGGGTACAATTACAACACTTAAAAAATGCACTCTGATATGTATGTGGATTGGAAAGTGTAAGAGGGATATGGGCCAAATGCTGGGAAATGGGACTATATCACTCTCCTCACGGTTTTTACTCATCTACTCAGTATCGAAAGGCTATTTCATCTTGTGGGGCAATTTAGAATGAGCGATCCTCAGGATAAGGGGTAGTAATTTCAAACAGGGATGTGGAAAAATTACTTCCCTCAAAGAACCAGTAATCTGTGAAATTCATTCTCCCAGAGTGCCGTGGTTGACAGGACATGGGGTAACCTTAAGGAGGAGATAGACAGATGTTTAACCAGTATAGGGTTGAAGGGGTACGGAGAGTAGGCAGGAAAGTGGAGTTGAAGCCGAGATGCGATCAGCCTCGATGGTATTAAATGGTGGAGCAGACTCGATGGGCTGAATGGTGTACTCCTGCTCCCCGATGTCATGGTCTCACTGGGTTGACTTTAGATCTACCTGCAGTGGGAGGCAACCTCTGTTTCAAAACCAGGAGAAAGCAAATGTTGCTCATCAGCTTCTGGGGATCATTTCAGAGGAAACGTGCACTCCTAGGCCCAGCCATTAACCCTCCCATTCACCCACTGTCTGAATGAACAGTGTTCAGTCTTGGATGGGGATTCTCAGCAGTAAAAACAGCAGAATCCAGCTGCTGTCTTCACTGATGAACTCTCTGGTGTCTCTGCAGCTTGTAGAGCTGGAGAAAACCCCTCCCACACACAGAGCAAGTGAAAGGCTTCTCCCAGGTGTGAATTCGCTGGTGTCTCAACTCAGCCAATGAATCCCTGAATCCTTTCCCACACACGGTGCAGGAGAATGGTCTCTCCCAAGTGTCAGTGTGCTGGTGGATCAACAGTCGTGCCAATTGAGTGAATCCCTTCTCACATTCAGAGCAAGTGGAATGCCTCTCCACAGTGTGAAGTTGCTGGTGTGTCAGTAGGGAAGAGGAGAGAGCAAATCCCTTCCCACAGTCACAGCAGGTGAACGGCCTCTCCCCAGTGTGCACTCGCTGATGTGCCAGCAGTCTGGACGAAGCACTGAATCCCTTCCCGCACTTGGAGCAGGTGAAAGGCTATTCCCTGGTGTGAATTCACTCATGTTGGACAAAGCTGGAAAATCAACTGAATTGCTTCCCACACTCGGAGCAAGTGAACGGCCTCTCCCCGGTGTGAATGTGGTGGTGCGCCAGCAGTCTGGATGATGAACTGAATCCCTTCCCGCACTCGGAGCAGGTGAAAGGCCATTCACCCCTTGGATTCGCTCGTGCTGTACAAGGCAGGATGACTGAGTGAATCCCCTCCCGCACTCGGAACAGGTGAATGGCCTCTCCTTGGTGTGAACCCGCTTGTGTGGCACCAGGGAAGAGGACCGAGTGAACCCCTTCCTGCAATCCGAGCAGGGGAACGGCCTCTCCCCGGTGTGAACACGTCGATGATGCTTCAGCCCAGACGGATACCTGTACCGTTTCCCACAGTCCCCACACTGCCATGGCTTCTCCACGGTGCTGTTGTCCTTGTGTCCCTCCAGGATGGATGATGAACTGAAGCCTGAAGTGCCCACACACACAGAACCCCTTGATTCCAGACAAAGGGCCTCGCGCTGCCCCCGTGCTGAGGGAGCTGGAGGAGGGGAGGGCACTTTGCAACAAATCCCATCCCTTCATTTTCCTCCAAGGCATGTGTTCACACAAAGCCCAGGGTTTCACTGTAACCTCACACTCACTGAAACTTCCTCATCCGGCCAACATCTGTGAGCACACAGTTAAAAATCACACAACACCAGGTTATAGTCCAACAGGTTTAATTGGAAGCACTAGCTTTCGGAGCGCTGCTCCTTCATCAGGTGGTTGTGGAGGACACAATTGTAAGGTACAGAATTTATAGCAAAAATTTACAGTGTGATGTAACTGAAATTATACATTGGAAAGTATCTTGATCGTCTGTTGAGTCTTTCATCTGTTAGACGACCATGATAGTTTCACTTCATGTGTAAATCACAAAACCTTTTTTTGAAAAAGTTGGATTCTCAGGTTAGCTGTAACAATGGGCGTTAGCTAGGCAATATGTTGAAGGTGTTAGTCCCCCGTGTTCTCTGTTTAGACTGATTCTAATCTAAAAAGTGAGAAAACAGAGTTTTACATAAATTCATGCAGTTTTTGAGCAAAGTACAATGTAACCCTGCAAGTACAAATTCACCCCACAAAATATACGTGTGCATGTGGGTCTTTGTCTATCTGTGCGTGTGTGTCTGGGGTGGGGGGTTGTGAGTGTCTGTGAGAGAGAGCGTATATGTGTGTGCATGAGTGTAGAGTGGTCGAAGTTTCTGAGAGGATTCCTGTGTGGGTGTGGGAGGGTGTGTGTGTGTCTGTGTGCGTGTCTGTATATATGTGTGTCTGTGTGTATGTGTGTGTATAGGAGTGCCTGTGAGTGTATGAATTCATGTAAAACTCTGTTTTCTCACTTTTTAGATTAGAATCAATCTAAACAGAGAACACGGGGGGCCTAACACCTTCAACATATTGTCTAGCTAATTCCCATTGTTATAGCTAACCTGAGAATGCAATTTTTTTTAAAAAACGTTTTGTGATTTACACATGAAAGAAGTGAAACAATCATGGTATTCGAACTGATGAAAGACTCACTGACCTCTACACTGCTGAAGCCAAACGCCAACTCAAGGACACCTCTTCCTACTGCCCCCTCGAACAATCATGGATTCGAACTGATGAAAGACTCACTGACCTCTACACTGCTGAAGCCAAACGCCAACTCAAGGACACCTCTTCCTACTGCCCCCTCGACCATGACCCCACCCCCCATCACCAAACCATCATCTCCCAGACCATACAGAACCTCATCACCTCAGGAGATCTCCCATCCACAGCTTCCAACCTCATAGTCCGGGAACCCCGCACTGCCCGGTTCTACCTCCTT
>NC_057753.1:11580461-11585003 GCF_004010195.1 Chiloscyllium plagiosum
GAACACTTTAACCCCAGGGCATCAATGTGGACTTCAACAGTTTCCTCATTTTCCCTTCCCCCACCTCACCCTAGTTCTAAACTTCCAGCTCAGCACTGTCCCCATGACTTGTCCTACCTGCCTATCTCCTTTTCCACCTATCCACTCCACCCTCTCCTCCCTGACCTATCACCTTCATCCCCTCCCCCACTCACCTATTGTACTCTATGCTATTCTCTCCCCACCCCCACCCTCCTCTAGCTTATCTCTCGACGCTTCTGGGCTATTCTCTCCCCACCCCCCCCCTCCTCCAGCTTATCTCTCCATGCTCCAGGCTCTCTGCCTTTATTCCTGATGAAGGGCTTTTGCCCGAAACGTCGATTTCGAAGCTCCTTGGATGCTGCCTGAACTGCTGTGCTCTTCCAGCACCACTAATCCAGAAGATGAACAGACGATCAAGGTATTTTTCAATGTATAATTTCAGTTACATCACACTGTAAAATTTTGCAATAAATTCTGTGCCTTAGAATTGTGTCCTCCACTATCACCTGATGGAGGAGTGTCGCTCCGAAAGCTAGTGTGCTTCCAATCAAACCTGATGGACTATAACCTGGTGTTATGTGATTTTTAACTTTGTACACCCCAGTCCAACACCAGCATCTCCAAATCATCTGTGAGCACAACACTCTCTGTTCCCATTCTGGGATTAAACTGTTCATTTGCAGGAACTGAAGGGAATGAAGGGAGTGAATCCAGGGAAGGGGCTGACTCAGGAAAGGTTGGTCTAGGTCTGGATCAAAGATATTGACATTCCCTGATCAAAATGAATACATGCAGAAACGTGTGCTTCAACACAAAACAACTTTATTCACTTAATTTACTTTAGTTACATGCAAAGTAATGAGTGACTCTATTATCTTAAAAGACTTTTCATACAGTCAACAAGTCTCACTGCCTTGGCTTCATATCGAGGTCTTCTGGGTGATGGCTAACACTTGGAAATCTATTTCCCTTCCCACGATCTGGTCTCTCGAACCCCAGTCCAATGGTGAATGTCTCTCAAGCTGGGAAATACTATTCTGACGCTGATATTAAGTGCTGTACTGCAGTCTCTTGAGTACCTTTCCCGTTCATTCCTTTGTGCACAAACAGGTGGGTGTGTCTCTGTGCCTTTGCACAACAGCCTGTTCCCAAGACCAGCCAAGGTCACTGCAGTTACCTTCCAGCCAGAACAGCCTGGATTTGCCCGAAGCCTTTTTTTCATTGCAATGCACAATTAACAATCTGGGTCGGAGGTATTTTGCCCCCTCAGTTGACACATTGATACAAGGTTCGATCATATGTAATCCACGGAGCGCTAGCTAATGGGAGAGAAAATCGGCTTGACAGTAGGAGACAAAGGGTGGTGGTAGAGGATTGGTATTCAGACTGGAGGCCTGTGACCAGTGGTGTGCTGCAAGGTTCAGTTCTGGATCTACTGTTATTCATCATTTACATAAACGCTTTGGAAGAGACTGCAGCAGGAATGGTTAACAGGTTTGCAGATGACACCAAAATTGCTGACATATTCCAAAGATCTGCAGGTTAGGTGAATTGGCCATGCTAAATTGCCCGTAGTACTAGGTGCATTAGTCAGGGATAAATATAGGGGAATGGGACTGGGTGGGTTGCTCATCAGAGGGTCGGTGTAGCCTTGTTGGGCCGAAGGGTCTGTTTCCACACTGTAGGAAATCTAATCTAATCTAATCTAGTTTAAGGTAAAGAGGGCAATCTGAGAGTACAACAGGATCTTGATCAGCTGGGCCTGAGGAATGGCAGATGGAGTTTAATTAAAAGAAATGTAAGGTGTTGCATTTTGCTCAGACACACCAACACAGGATTTACACAGGTGGAGGGTGTTGTTAAACAGAGAGACTAGGGTTGCAGGTACAAAGTTCCTTGACAGTGGTGTTGCAGGTAGACAGGGTGGTGAAGAAGGCGTTTGGTACACTTCCTCTCATTGTTCAGAGAATCGGGACAGAATGTTACGGCTGCACAACACATTGGTATGGCCACAGCGTTCAGTGAAGATTAACAAGGATGCTCCTGTGGCAGGAGGATTTGAGTTGTAAGGCTGGACAGACTGAGTCATTCTACCCTGGAGAACCAAAGTCTGAGGGGTGACCTTGTAGAGGTTTCTAAAATCATGGCAGGGCAAAGGTAAGGTGAATTGCCAAGTTTCATTCCCTCGGTTATGGGAGTCCAAAACTAGAGGCCGTAGATTTAAGGAGAAGGGGAAAGATTTAAAAGGGACCTGAGGGGCAGAGGATGGTGTGAATGGAACGTGTTGGCAAAGGGATTGGTGAAGGAGGGTACAATTATAATACTTAAAACACATTTGGATATGTATGTGGATTGGAAAGTGTAAGAGGGATATGGGCCAAATGCTGGGAAATTGGACTACATCACTCTCCTCACCGTCTTTACTCATCTACTCAGCATCGGAAGGCTATTTCATCTTGTGGGGCAATTTAGAATGAGCGATCTTCAGGATAAGGGGTAGTAATTTCAAACAGGGATGTGGAGAAATTACTACCCACAAAGGGTCAGTAATCTGTGAAATTCATTCTCCCAGAGTGCTGTGGATGCCAGGACATGGAGTAAACTTAAGGAGGAGATAGACAGATGTTCAATCAGTTTAGGGTTGAAGGGGTACGGAGAGTAGGCAGGAAAGGGGAGTTGAAACCGATATGCGATCAGCCTCGATGGTATTAAATGGTGGAGCAGGCTCAATGGGCTGAATGGTGCTCCTCGATGTCATGGTCTAACTGGGTTGACCTTAGATCTACCTGCAGTGGTAGGCAACCTCTGTTTCCAAACCAGGATAAAATAAATATCGTCCATCAGCTTCTGTGGATCATTTCAAGAGGAAGTGTGCTATCCCAGTTTGAGACAGCACCAGCCCCACTGGAATAAAACAAAATACACTGACCCTCCCACTTCACCCATTGTCCGAACGAACACTGCTCAGCCCTGGATGTGATTCTCAGCAGCAAGAACAGCAGAATCCAACTGCAGTCTTAACTGATGAACTCTCTGGTGACTCCGCAGCTTGTATGACTGAATAAATCCCCTCCCACACACAGAGCAGATGAATGGCTTCTCCCCGGTGTGAATTCGCTGATGTTTCAGCAGATTTGATGAATCCCTGAACGCTTTTCCGCAAACGGTGCAGGGGAATGGTCGCTCCCCGGTGTGGATGTGCTGGTGAGTCAACAGTCGGGTGGATCGAGTGAATCCCTTCCCACACTCAGAGCAGGTGAACTGCCTCTCCCCGGTGTGAAGTTGCTGGTGTACCCGAAGGCTACCAGAGTGAGCAAATTTCTTCCCGCACTGAGAGCAGGTGAATGGGCACTCCCTGGTATGGACCCGCTCATGTGACAGCAGACTGGATAAGCGACTGAATCCCTTCTCACACCTGAAGCAGGTGAATGGCTTCTCCCTGGTGTGAACCCGCTTGTGTGCCATCAATGCAGAAGACTGAATGAATCCCTGCCCGCACTCCGAGCAAATGAACGGCCTCTCCCCGGTGTGAACTCGCCAGTGTCTCTTCAGGTCGGAGGAATGAGTGAATCCCTTCCCACAGTCTGTGCAGGTGAACGGCCTCTCCCCGGTGTGGAAACGTCGGTGACTCTCCAGCCCAGATGGAAACCTGAACCGTTTCCCACAGTCCCCACACTGCCATGGCTTCTCCACGGTGCTGTTGTCCTTGTGTCCCTCCAGGTTGGATGATGAACTGGAGCCTGAAGTGCCCACACACACAGAACCCCCTGATGGTGTCTCCTGGAGGAATGTTATTGCAGCAACAACTTCCGCATTCAGACAATAGGGGTGCTCCGATTGGCTGGAGGTCCCGTGCGCTTCCGGTCCTCCAGAGCTGTCAATTGGATAGTCCGCATGCCTACCTGTCAAGAGCCAGCCAATAGGAGCCGCGGCTGTTCCGGACAAAGGGCCTCGCGCTGCCCCCGTGCTGAGGGAGCTGGAGGAGGGGAGGGCACTTTGCAACAAATCCCTTCCCTTCATTTTCCTCCAAGGCATGTGTTCACACAAAGCCCAGGGTTTCACTGTAACCTCACACTCACTGAAACTTCCTCATCTGGCCCACCATAGAGATGTACAACACTGAAACAGACCCTTCAGATCAACTGGTCCATTCTGACCAGATATCCTCAATCTAGATTTGGAGGAGCCAGTGTTGGACTGGGGTGAACAAAGTTAAAAATCACACAACACCAGGTTATAGTCCATATCTGTGAGCACAACACTCTCTGTTCCCGTTCTGGGGTTAAACTGTTTACTTGCATAACACCAGGTTACAGTCCAAAGCTCGTACTTCCAAGTAAACCTGTTGGACGATAACCTGGAGTTGTGTGGTTTTTAACTTTGTAGCACCAGCACCTCGATATAATGTTCATTTGCGGGAACTGGAGGGAAATGGAGTGAATCTAATAAAGGATAGTCTAAAGATCTTTTGTTACAGGAAGGTTTTAGATTAGATTACTTACAGTGTGGAAACAGGCCCTT
>NC_057753.1:11585045-11590303 GCF_004010195.1 Chiloscyllium plagiosum
ACACGGGGAGAATGTGCAAACTCCACACAGTCAGTCACCTGAGGTGTGAATTGAACCCGGGTCTCAGGCGCTGTGAGGCAGCAGTGCTAACCACTGTGCCACCATGTCACCCATAAGTTTTGACAATTGTTTTTGTAATTGATGAAAGTGCATGTTTTGTACCACCAAATACAACTTAATTAAGGTTCAACATTTATTTAATCAAGTTTGATTACGATGTAGCTATTGATACCATGGTCATATATTTGGTTCATACAAGATATACTCATTCAGAAATGAATCATACAATCCCATGAAAGACAAGTTTTGGGAGTCATGTCGTCATGAATGGTGAAATGAACTTGCATCTTTTCTTATTGTCAACAAACTCCGATATATTACGTTCAGTGTCACTAGTAAGGATTGAGTCTTAATTCTCTGCACCGACCTGGACTAAATCCAGACACACAGTCCACTGAATTTGTTTGTGATTAAACTGTGACCACCGCAGCCAAAGTTGCAAGTGACTCAAAAATAGGTGGACAGGTAGGTCACAAGAGGGACAAAAACCGTCCAAAGAAGATATCTACAGGTTGACAAAGTCGGCAAAGAAGTTAGCAAAACGAGTCAATATGGAAACTGGAATGCTGTTCCAATTTTGGAAGGGGGAACAAAAGAACAGAACTTTTTGAAATGGAAAAAAATCCGCAAAAAGTTGCAAGACAAAAAGACTTTGAAATTCCAGTGCACCAAACACAGCTGGCACACAGGGGTAACACAGGCAAGTCATATCAACGCTGTTCAGGACATTTTTAGAATATTGTGTGCGATTCTGATCTTCCTATCAGAAGAATATTGTGAAACTGGAAAGGGTTGAAAAAAGATTTACAAGGATGTTGCCAGGGTTGGAGGATTTGAGCTACAGGGAGAGGCTGAATTGGCTGGGGGCTGTTTTCCCTGGAGCGTCGGAGGCTGAGGGGTGACCTCATAGAGGTTTATAAAATCATGAGGGGCATGGATAGGATAAATAGACAAGGTCTTTTGCCAGGGGCGGGGGAGTCCAGAACTAGAGGGGAATAGGTTTAGGGTGAGAGGGGAAAGAATTAAAAGAGACCTAAGGGACAACATTTTCATACAGAGGGTGGTACGGGTATGGAATGAGTTGATAGTGGTCCAGGCTGGTACAATTACAGCATTTTAAAGACATCTAGATAGGGACACGAATAGGAAGGGTTTAGAGGGATATAGGCCAAGTGCTAGCAAATGGGACTAGATTAGGTTAGGGATATCTGGTCGGCATGGACGAGTTGGACCGAAGGGTCTGTTTCCATGCTGTCCATCTTAATGACTCTATAACAGGTACCCAGGAAGGCGAATGGAATATTGGCCCTTATTTCAAGAGGGGGGGGGCGGGGGCGGGAGCTGGAACCTAACAGTAGGGAAGTCCTACTGCAACTCCCCAAGGTGCTGAGGAGATCACAACTGGAATATTGCGTGGGCCCGTTCCGGTTCCCCTCACTGAAGAAAAGGTATCATTTCATTGGAGGCAGTTCAGTGAAGGTTCACTCAGGTGATCCCTAGTGTGGAGGGGACTACGTTATGAACCAAGGTTAAACAGGTTGGGACCGCACTCACTGGCGCTTGGAGGAGAGAGGTGTGACCTTGCTGAAACCAATCAGATACTGAAGGGTCAGTCCTGAGAGGATGCTTCCCCTCCCCTCATGGGGGCACAGTCTCAGAACAAAAGGGGGCACTGATTTAAGATGAGGAGGAATATCTTTCCTCAGAGGGTCTTTGGAACTCCTTGCCGCAGAGAGCTGTGGGGGCAGAGTCCTTATGAGCCATCTGAGGCTCAGAGTCTTGATCCGTCGGGGAGTCCCAGGGTTATGGGCAAAGTGGAGGCGAGGATTGTCAGTTCGACCGCGATCGTGTTGCCGAGCAGGAGTAGACCAAGAGGGGCCAAATGACCTCCTCGTGTTCCTGTTTCTTATGGTCTTCTTCCAAAAAAAACAAGAGAAATTCTCATCAACCTACGCGGAGTTGTGATAACCCTCCACTGGAGCAGGTGGGATGCGAGCCACGACTTCCCGATGCACAGTGAGGGAGGAACACTACCACAAGGGCCCATGTTCTTAAACTAAGAGTGACCTTGGGCCCATGAATTGCAAATGATTCAGATGAGAGTGCAGCAAGCAATTAGCTGAGCTGCTATAAATAGTAAGATTCTGTAGAGACTACTTACAGAAAGGAAAACAGGCCTCTTGCCCCAATGAGTCTACACTGAGTCTCCAGAAGAGCCTTCAACCCAGGCCCATATCCCCCTGCTCAAAGATTCCTCCACCACCTCCCCGCCCCCATCTCTGTGACACTGCATTTCCCACGGCTAACACACCTAATCTCCCCGGTCACTATGCGGCCATTTAGCACAGCCAATCCACTTTAACCTGCACATCCCTGGGCACTATGGGTAATTTAGCACGGCTAATCCACCCTAACTCTACATCCCTGGGCACTATGGGTAATTAGCATGGCCAGTCCACCCTAACCTGTACATCCCTGGGCACTATGGGTAATTTAGCATGGCCAGTCCACCCTAACCTACACATCTTTTGGAGGAAACTGGAACATCCGGAGGAAATCCATGCAGAGACAGGGAGAGAACGTGTAAACTTCACACAGACAGCCGCCCTGAGGCTGGAATCAAACCCGGGTCCCTGGCGCCATGAGGCAGCAGTGCTCACCACTGAGCCACCATGCCGTCCTGGGACAGTAGCGATCACGGTCGGATCTGATGCTTGTCATGGCTTGTGGATTCGCTGGTGCCTCCGCAGGTTGGAGGACTGGGTGAAACCCTTCCCGCACCGGGAGCAGGTGAACGGCCTCTCCCCGGTGTGGACCCTCCGGTGCCTCAGCAGCTTGGATGAGTTGCCGAAGGCCTTCCCGCACAGTGAGCAGGAGAAGGGCCTCTCCCCGGTGTGGACCCGCCGGTGGGTCAGCAGGTTGGACAGCTGGTTGAAGGCCTTGCCGCACTCGGGGCAGGGGAATGGCCTCTCCCCGGTGTGGACCCGCTGGTGGGTCAGCAGGTTGGAGGAGTTGGCGAAGCCCTTGCTGCACTCGGGGCAGGCGAAAGGCCTCTCCCCGGTGTGCAGCCGCCGGTGGGCGCGCAGGACGGAGGGGTTGGCAAAGGCCTTGCCGCACTCGGGGCACGGGAAAGGCTTCAGCCCGGCGTGGGCCCGCTGGTGGGTGCGCAGGACAAAGGGGTTGGCAAAGGCCTTGCCGCACTGAGGGCAGGCGAACGGCCTCTCCCCGGTGTGGAGCCGCCGGTGGGCACGCAGGACGGAGGAGTCAGTGAAGCCCATTCCGCACTCGGGGCAGGGGAATGGCTTCTGCCCAGTGTGGATCTGTTGGTGCCTGTGCAGGTGGGAGGACTGGGTGAAGCCCTTTCCGCAGTGCGGGCAGGCGAACGGCCTCTCCCCCGTGTGGACCCGCCGGTGAATCTCCAGCGCTGACGGCGACAGGAATCCCTTGCCACACTCCCCACACTTCCACCGTTTCTCCCCGGGGCGGGGGTCCCCGCGCCTCGCCAGGTTGGATCTCTAAGCCGAACGCGCAACCGCGCGGACACGCTGTCCCACCGCGAGAGGCACTGCGCGTTCGCCGGGCTGGGAAACCCCCGGTTAAAGCCTTCTCTGCAGCCGGTTCACTCCCGATGGCTTTGGTGTGGTGCTCTTCCCCGGTCGCAGCACCCGTCTCGCATCATCTCTTCACGACTCAGGTCCAGGTATCGCAGCGACTCTGTGGCGCAAAGGTTCAGTTTGAGATTTCTGTCTGCAAATCCTCCCCTCGTACAGCCCCTGCAGTGAGGAGATTGCAAACGTCAGCACAGGATAGAAATTCAGAACACACTGTTCCCGCTTCTGCACATCATACTTTCCTCTGTCATCCCCAGACAGTTGTCATAGAGATGTACAGCACGGAAACAGACCCTTCGGCCCAACCCGTCCATGCCGACCCAGATATCCCAACCCAACCTAGTCCCACCTGCCAGCACCCGGCCCATATCCCTCCAAACCCTTCCTATTCATATACCCATCCAAATGCCTCTTAAATGTTACAATTGTACCAGCCTCCACCGCTTCCCTCTGGCAGCTCATTCCATACATACACTAGCCTCTGTGTGAAAAAGTTGCCCCTTAGGTCTCTTTTATACCTTTCCCCTCTCACCCTAAACCTATGCCTCTAGTTCTGGACTCCCCTCATCCCAGAGAAAAGACTTTGCCTATTTATCCAATCCATGCCCTTTGAGATTTTATAAACCTCTATAAGGTCACCCCTCAGCCTCCGATGCTCCAGGGAAAACAGCCCCAGTCTGTTCAACCTCTCCCTGTAGCTCAAATCCTCCAACCCTGGCAACATCCTAGTACATCTTTCAGGTTTCACAACATCTTTCCGATAGGAAGGAGACCAGAATTGCACACAATATTCCAACGGTGGCCTAACTAATGTCCTGTACAGCTGCAACAATGACCTCCCAACTCCTGGACTCAATACTCTGACCGATAAAGGAAAGCATACCAAATGCCTTCTTCACTATCCTATCTACCTGCGACTCCACTTTCAAGGAGCTACGAACCTGCACTCCAAGGTCTCTTTGTTCAGCAACACTCCCTAGGACCTTACCATTAAGTGTATAAGTCCTGCTAAGATTTGCTTTCCCAAAAGTGAGGACTGCAGATGCTGGAAATCCGAGGCTCTCCCAACTCCTGTACTCAATCTCCATCCTACACACTCTCCAGCCATCCTCACCTCACTGTCCGAATATCTGCCCTCTTCCCCATTTTCCAGAAAGGGGCTGATCCTTAAAAAGCTGTAAATCTCGATCTCACACCCTGCGCCTTCATTCTCATTCTGCTCTACCTAACATCGCAGAATGATACAAATGTTACGGCACAGGAGGTGATTTCACCGTACCAGCTTATTAAATAAACATCATCCCTTAGTGCCAAATTCCTGTTTTGTCCCCATACCACTGCGCGTTACTTTTTATGTAAATAACTATCCAATTCCCTCCCAAATGGCCCAATTGAACCTGCCTCCACCACACTTCCAGTCCGCAAAGTAAACTATTCACTGAGTGAGAAAGGTTTGCCTCTCTTCAACCTTGCTTCATTTGCATCTCATTTTATACACATAATCTCTCATTCGCATTCCTTTTACCAGCAGGAACAGTTTCTCCCAATCTAGGAGGTAGATTAGGTGGCTCAGTGGTTAGCCCTGCT
>NC_057753.1:11590803-11596328 GCF_004010195.1 Chiloscyllium plagiosum
AACCGAATTTTCAATTGCATATTCGCTCGGTCTCGGCTCACTGTGCGAAAGCCTCGAGCACACATCACAGAAAATCTGGTAGTTGTGGGTACAAATAGGAGCAGCAAGTTGGTGAGTGACTTTTTTTATTAAAATTATTAGATTCCCCACAGTGTGGAAACAGGCCCTTCGGCCCAACAAGTCCACACCGACCCTCTGAAGAGCAACCCACCCAGACCCACTCCCCTGCATTTACCTGTGACTAATGCACCTATCACGATGGGCAATTCACCTGACCTGCACATCTTTGGACTGTGGGAGGAAACCGGAGCACCCGGAGGAAACCCACGCAGACACGGGGAGAATGTGCAAACTCCACACAAACACTCGCCCGAGGCTGGAATTGAACCCGGGTCCTTGGCGGTGTGAGGCAGCAGTGCTAACCACCGAGCCGCCCATTCTTTATCCATTAAGTTTGAAATTTTATTTTGTGTTGGATACTCATAGAATCCCTACAGCGTGGAAGCAGGCTGTTCAGACCGTATCGACACTCCCACCCAGACCCACCCCATCACCCATTCCCTGTAACCCTGCATTTCCCCCACGGCTAACTCACTTTGCCTGCACATTCTTGGACACTATAGGCATCAGATGCTCCCAACATGGTCTTCTCTACATTGGGAGGACCGAACGTAAACTTGGGGAACGGTTCGCCGAGCTTATCAGCCGGGGACAACCAGACCTCCCATTTTAATTTCCCATCCCACTCTCTTTCCGACATGACCATCCTTGGCTTCCTCTACTGCCACAAACCACATCACAAATTGGGGGAACAACACCTCATCTTCTGCCTGGGGCAGCCTACAGCCTGGAGGACTTAGCGTTGAGTTCTCCAATTTCAAATAGTCTCCCTTCCCAGCCCCAGCCCCCTCCCTTCCACTGCTCCCTGCCACCAACCGGATTCATTTCCCCCGTTGACCAACCAGGTCATAGCCTCCTCCTGTCTTCACCTATCCCCACCCTGCCCTGCCCTGCCCCGCCCCTGTCACCCCATTTTTTCTGCAGCTCTCTCTACACCCACCCCCAGTGCTGAAGAAGGTTACACCCAAAACGTTGACTTCTCCACCTCCTGATGCTGCCTGGTTTGATGTGATTTGGAGATGCCGGTGTTGGACTGGGGTGTACAAAGTTAAAAATCTCACAACACCGGGTTATAGTCCAACAGGTTTGATTGGAAGCACTAGCTTTCGGAGCATCACTCCTTCATCAGGTGGTTGTGGAGAATAAAACTGTAAGACACAGAATTTATAGCAAAAGTTTACAGTGTGGATATAACTGGAATTATATATTGAAAAAGACCTGGATTGTTTGTTAAGTCTCTCATCTTTTAG
The DNA here is from genome assembly GCF_004010195.1 of Chiloscyllium plagiosum. Lineage (NCBI taxonomy): Eukaryota > Metazoa > Chordata > Chondrichthyes > Orectolobiformes > Hemiscylliidae > Chiloscyllium > Chiloscyllium plagiosum. The sequence continues at coordinate 11,592,174 of NC_057753.1, forward strand.
AATGTTAAAAATCACACAACACCAGGTTATAGTCCTTTAGATTTTTTTTTTAAGATTCCCTCCAGTGTGGAAACAGGCCCTTCGGCCCAACTAGTCCACACCAACCCTCCGAAGAATAACCCACCCAGATCCATTTCCCTCTGACTAATGTACCTAACGCTACGGGCAATTTAGCATGGCCAATTCACCTGACCTGCACATCTTTGGACTGTGGGAGGAAAGCCGGAGCACCCGGAGGAAACCCACGCAGACACGGGGAGAACGTGCAAACTCCACACAGTCAGTTACCCGAGGCTGGAATCAAACCTGGGACCCTGGTGCTGTGAGGCAGCCGTGCTAACCAGCGAGCCACCGTACCGCCCCTTATTTGGAAGCACTACCTTTTGGAGCGCCGCTCCATCAGGTGGTTAGCAGCAGCGCTCCGAAAGCTAATGTGCTTCCAATTAAACCTGTTGGACTATAACCTGGTGTTGTGTGATTTTTAACTTTGTACACCCCAGTCCAACACCGGCGTCCCCAAATCTTTTAGAATGACCTTGTTGGTTTCGCTTCTTTCATATATGTAAATCGCAAAACGTTTTTTAAAAGTTACATTCTCAAGCGAACTTTAACAACTGGTGTCATGTCGGCCCAGATAAGGTTCCGAAGGTGTGAGACTGTCTGTGCCACAATGGTCAGACTGATTCTAATCTAAGATTTACATGGATTCATGCAGTTTTTGAGCAAAGTAAAATGTAATTCTGCAAGTGCGAATTCACCCCACAAACTTATATGTCTATGTGTGCACGTGGGTTGTTGTGTTCTTCCAGCCTCCTGCTTGTGTACTTTGGATCCCAGCATTTGCAGTTTCTTTTCGCCACTATAGGCAATTTGGCACTTAACCCACACAACTTTGGACCGCGGGAGGAAACCCACACAGAGACAGGGGGAGAACATGCAAACGCCTGAGGGTGGAATCGAACCCGGGTCCCTGGCGCTGTGAGGCAGCGGTGCTAACCACTGAGCCACCGTGCCGCCCGTGAATTGAATCTGACTTCAGAAATACGTTGGTGCAAACATGGGACAAAAGTCAGCCATTCAGCCCCTCAAGGCTGCGTCACCACTCACTAGGCTTGTGGCTGATCTGATTTTAACAGGAATGTTACAGTCGTGATCGTATTCAATGGTGAGGCAGGTTCCAGGGACTAAATGGCCTCTTCCTGCCCCCAGTTCAGTGTTCTTAAACAGGCGACCCCTTATTTTGAAACTATGGTTCCCGATTCAACAGGAAACATCCTCTCCACATCCACCCGGTCAAGTCTCCTCAGGATCTTATTTGCTTCAATTCAGTCACCTCTGATTCTTCTAAACTCCAGGCCTAGCCCTGTCCAGCCTTTCCTCTCAAAGGCCAACCCGCTCAGTCCAGGCATTAGTGCAGTAAAACCTCACTCTCTCTGAGCTACCTTCAACCCATTAATGCCCTCCCGCGAGTCCAGTGACTAATATTGCACCAGTCCAGCTGATGTCTCACCCAATGCCCCGTGTGAAGCACAGCCTCTCCCTGCTCTTGCACTCACTTCCCCTTAGGGCAAACCATGACATTCTCTCAGCTGTACTGAACGGACGGAGAGAGAGCAGGTAAATGTGAAACCCAAGACCAACATCGAGGGCGGTGTCTGACAGGAGGTGCAGCAAGGTTGTTGACGCTTGGCCTTGGGGGGGGGGGTCAATTTCCTCCCTCAGTCACAATTTCCCAAGTTTCATCGCTGTAATAAGAAGGAGCCATTACAACCCGTCAATCTTCCTCAAGTATCCCCTTCCAAAGAAACGCGGAGCCATCCAGCCCTTTGAGTTTGCTCTGCCCTTCGATACGTTCGCGCTGGTCGTCCAACCAAAAAGCACTCAAATATTTCGGCCTCCACTGATTTCGGTGGCAGAGAATTGCACTGGCTTCCTGGGCGTGCTCCTGATCTCAATCCAAGATGGCCTACCACGTACCTTTAGACAGTGAACCCCTTGGTTCTGGATCATAAGATGCGGAATCCACAAGGGCAGAGGCAAGAAACGAATAGGGGAGGAGCACACGGGTGGGAATGGTGGATAGATCCTCTCGACAAGTAACTACACATTGAAAGAGGGAACAGAACAGGAGACAATGAGGGAATGTAACAAAGGCACTACGTTAATCAGAACTGACTGAGTCTTCACGTAGATTGGAAACAACAGGTAGATGTAGCGAGAAGGAAGACCTTGGACTGTCTTTGGGACGGTTTGCAGTTGTGGATCCAACTAGGCTATTTTGAATCTCATCATGTGTAATAGTCATAGAGGTGTACAGCATGGAAACAGACCCTTTGGTCCAACCCGTCCATGCCGACCAGATATCCCAACCCAATCTAGTCCCACCTGCCAGCGCCCGGCCCATATCCCTCCAAACCCTTCCTATTCATATACCCATCCAAATGCCTTTTAGATTTACAATTGTACCAGCCTCCACCACTTCCTCTGGCCGCTCATTCCATACACGTACCACCCTTTGTGTGAAAAAGTTGCCCTTAAGTCTCTATTATATCTTTCCCCTCTCACCCTCTAGTTCTGGACTCCTCCATCCCAGGGAAAAGACCTTATCTATTTATCTTATCCATGCCCCTTATGATTTTATAAACCTCTATAAGGTCTCCCCTCAGCCTCCGACACCCCATGGAAAACAGCCCCAGCCTGTTCATTCTCTCCTTGTAGCTCAAACCCTCCAACCCTGGCAACATCCTTGTCAATCTTTTCTGAACCCTTTCACATTTCACAACATCTTTCCGATAGGAAGGTGACCAGAATTGCAGGCAATATTCCAACAGTGGCTTAACCAATGTCCTGTACAGGTGCAATATATCCTCCCAACTCCTGTACTCAATACTCTGGCTGATAAAGGAAAATATACCAAACGCCTCCTTCATTATCCTATCTAGCTGCGACTGCACTTTCAAAGAGCTATGAACCTGCACTCCAAGGTCTCTATGTTCAGCAACACTCCCTAGGACCTTACCATTAAGTGTATAAGTCCTGCTAAGATTTGCTTTCCCAAAATGCAGCACCTCGCATTTATCTGAATTAAACTCCATCTGCCGCTTCTCAACCCATTAGCCCATCTGGTCCAGATCCTGTTGTAATCTGAGGTAACCCTCTTTGTTGTCCACTACACCCTCCAATCTTGGTGTCATCTGCAAACTTACTAACTATACCTCTTTTGCTCACATTCAAATCATTTATATAAATGACGAAAAGTACTGGACCCAGCACCGATCCTTGTGGCACTCCACTGGTCACAGGCCTCCAGTCTGGAAAACAACCCTCCAACACCACCCTCTGTCTTCTACCTTTGAGCCAGTTCTGTATCCAAATGGCTAGTTCTCCCTGTATTCTGTGAGATCTAACCTTGCAAACCAGTCTCCCATGGGGAACCTTGCCAAATGCCTTACTGAAGTTCATATAGATCACATCTACCACTCTTCCCATATCAATTCTGTTTGTTACTTCAAGTTTGTGAGACATGATTTCCCACATGTTGACTATCTCTACCCAAATACATGTATATCCTGTCCCTCAGGATTCCCTCCAACCACTTGCCCACCACTTAGGTCAGGCTCACTGGTCTATAGTTCCCTGGTTTGTCTTTACCACCCTTCTTAAACAGTGGCACCACGTTTGCTAACCCCCAATCTTCCAGCACCTCACCTCTGACTATCAATCATACAAGTATCTCAGCAAGAGGCCCAGCAATCACTTCTCTAGCTTCCCACAGAGTTCTGGGGTACACCTGATCAGGTTCTGGGGATTTACCAACTTTTATGCGTTTCAAGACATCCAGCACTTCCTCCTCTGTAATATGGACATTTTTCAAGATGTCACCATTTATTTCCCTACAGTCTATATCTTCCATGTCCTTTTCCACAGTAAATACTGATCCAAAATACTCCTTTAATATCTCTCCCATTTTCTGTGGCTCCGCACAAAGGCCGCCTTGCTGATCTTTAAGGGGCCCTATTCTCTCCCTAGTTACCCTTTTGTCCTTAATGTATTTGTAAAAACCCTTTGGATTCTCCTTAATTCTATTTGCCAAAGCTATCTCATGTCCCCTTTTGTCCCTCCTGATTTCCCTGTTAAGTATACTCCTACTACCTT
>NC_057753.1:11596370-11626379 GCF_004010195.1 Chiloscyllium plagiosum
GAAAATTCTTGCCTAATACCGTCAAAATTGGCCTTTCTCCAAATTAGAACTTCAACTTTTAGATCTGGTCTATCCTTTTCCATCACTATATTAAAGCTAATAGAATTATGGCCATTGGTCTCCAAATTGCTCCCCCACTGACAACTCAGTCACCTGCCCTGCCTTATTTCCCAAGAGTAGGTCAAGTTTTGCCCCTTTTCTAGTGGGTACATCCACATACTGAATCAGAAACTTTTCTTATACACACTTAAGAAATTCCTCTCCATCTAAACCCTTAACACTATGGCAGTCCCAGTCTATGTTTGGAAAGTTAAAATCCCCTACCATAACCACCCTATTTTTCTTACAGATAGCTGAGATCTCCTTAAAAATTTGTTTCTCAATTTCCCTCTGACTATTAAGGGGTCTATAATACAATTCCAATAAGGTTATCATCCCTTTCTTATTTCTCAGTTCCACCCAAATAACTTCCCTGGATGTATTTCCGGGAATACCCTCCCTCCGCACAGCTGTAATACTATCCCTTCTCAAACAGCTGTAATGCTATCCCGTATCAAAAAGGCCACTCCCCTCCTCTCTTGCCTCCCTTTCTGTCCTTCCTGTAGCATTTGTATCCTGGAACATTAAGCTGCCAGTCCTGCCCATCCCTGAGCCATGTTTCCGTAATTACTATGATATCCCAGTCCCATATTCCTAACCATACTCTGAGTTCATCTGCCTTCCCTGTTAGGCCCCTTGCATTGAAATAAATGCAGTTTAATTTATTAGTCCTACCTTGTCCCTGCCTGCCCTGACTGTTTGATTCACTTCTGTCCTCAACTGTACTAGTCTCAGATTGACCTCTTTCCTCACTGTCTCCCTGGGTCCCACCTCTCCCACCTTACTAGTTTAAATCCTCCCAAGCAGCTCCAGCAAATCTCCCTGCCAGTATATTAGTCCCCTTCCAATTTTGGTGCAACTCGTCCATCTTGTACAGGTCACTTCTACCCCAAAAGAGATTCCAATGATCCAAAAATGAGGCAGTTTTAATAAATAATGTCAGAGCAAATAATAAAAGGAATACCATAGTCTCTGAATACCATAAGGCTGCTCTCTCGCAGAGACGGACTAAAATCATGAGGGGAGGCGATGGCCCAGTGGTATTATTGCTCGACTGTTAATCCAGACACCCAGAATACTGTTCTGGGGACCTGGATTCAAATCCCGCCTTGGCACGTGGTGGAATTTGAGTTCAATAAAAAAGCGGGAATTAAGAGTCGACTGCTGACCATGAGACCATTGTCAATTGTCGGAAAAACCCATCTGGTTCCCTCATGCCCTACAGGGATGGAAATCGGCCAACCTGACCTGGTCTGACCTACATGTGACTCCAGAGCCACAGCAATGTGGTTGACTCTGAACTGCCCTCTGACATGGCCTGGCAAACCACTCAGATTGTATCAATCACTAGAAAGTCACAACGAAGAAATGAAACCAGACGGACCCCCACCCGGCTTCGAGCTCAGACCTGGGAAAGACAACGGCAAAAGCTCAAACAGCCCTGTCGACCGTGCAAAGTCCTCCTTACCAACATCTGGGGGCGAGTGCCAAAATTGGGAGAGCTGTCTCACAGACTAAAGCAATAGCCTGAGATAGTCATCCCTACGGAATCATACCTTACAGATAACACCTCAGACCCCACCACTACCACCACCATCTCTGGGTATGTCCTGTCCCACCGGCACGGTGGTATACAATCAGGAGGGAGTTGCCCTGGAAGTCCTTGACATCGACTCCAGTCCCCGTGAAGTCTCGTGGCTTTGTGTTAAACGTGGGCAAGGTAACGTCTCACTGGTTACCATGTACCATCCTCCTTCACCTGTTGAGCAACACATGGAGGAAGCACTGAGGTGGCAAGGGTGCAAAATGTACCTTGGGCGGCGGATTCCAATGCCCGCCACGGCAGCAGCATTACTGATCGAGCTGGTCGGGTCCTAAAGGATTTAAGGCTATCACGCAGCACCTGCTCAGTGACGCCCAGATTGAGTTTCGCCAGGGACACCCAGCTCCTGATCTCATTAGAGCCTTGGTTCAAACATGGACAAAAGAGCTGAATTCCAGGGGGGAGGTGAGAGTGACAGCCCTCGACATCAAGGCTGCATTTGACCATGTATGGCATCAAGGAGCCCTGGCAAAACTGGAGTCAGTGGGTATCGTGGGGAAACACTCCGCTGGTTAGAGTCATACCTGGGTCTGTGGCAGGCGGTGAAGGAACCAACAAGAGGGGGGGAAAGAAACATTTGACCTCATCCTTACTAATCTGCCGGCTGCAGTAGCATCTGCCCATGACAGCATTGGTAAAAGAGCCCACCACACTTGTCCTTGTGGGGACGAAGTCCCATCTTCACATTAAGAATAGCGACCGTCGTGTTGTGTGGCACTGTCACGGTGCTAAATGGGACAGACTTCGAACTGATCTAGCAGCTCAAGACTGGGCATCCGTGAGGCCATCAACAGCAGAACTGTACTCCCGCCCAATCTGCAACCTCGTGGCCTGGCATAGCCCCCACTCAACCATTACCTGCAAGCCAGGGGATCAACCCTGGTTCAGTGGAGAGTGTAGGAGGACATGCCAGGATCAGCATCAGGCGCACCTGAAAACGGGGTGCCAACCTGGGGTGAAGCTACCAGACAGGACTACTTGCCTGCCAATTGGCATAAACTGCAAGTGATAGACAGAGCTAAGCAATCCCACAACCGACAGATCAGATCTAAACTCTGCAGTCCTTCCATGTCCAGTTGTGAATGGTGGTGGAGAACTAAACAACTCTCTGGAGGAGGAGGTTCCACAGATATCCCCACCCTCAATGATGGAGGAGCCCAGCACATCAGTGCAAAAGATCAGGCGGGCCAAAGGGCCTGTACTGCGCTGTATTCTTCTATGTTCTATGTTCTCTGGAGGAGGAGGTTCCACAGATATCCCCACCCTCAATGATGGAGGAGCCCAGCACATCAGTGCAAAAGATCAGGCTGATGCATTCGCAACAATCTTCAGTCAGAAGTGCCGAGTTGACGATCCACCTTGGGCTCCTCCAGTGGTCCCCAGCATCACAGACACCAGTCTCCAGCAAATTCGATTCACTCCACGTGATATCAAGCAACGGCTGGAGGCACTGGATACTGCAAAGGCACTGGGCCCTGATAACAGTCTGACAATAGTACTGACGATGTGCGCTCCAGAACTTGCCGCTCCTCTAGCCAAGGTACAACACTGCCATCTACCCGACAATGTGAAAATTGCCCAAGTATGTCCTGTACGCAAAAAGCAGGACAAATCCAACCCAGCCAATTACCGCCCAATCTGTCTGCTCTCCACCATCAGTAAAGTGATGGAAGGAGTCACCAACAGTGCTATCAAGCAGCACCTACTCAGCAACAACTTGCTCAGTGACACCCAGTTTAGGTTTTTCCAGGGTCATTCAGCTCCTGACCTCACTACAGCCTTGGTTCAAATGTGGACAAAAGAGCTGAATTCCAGGGGGGAGGTGAGAGTGACAGCCCTTGACATCAAGGCTGCATTTGACCGTGTATGGCATCAAGGAGCCCTGGCAAAACTGGAATCGGTGGGTATCGTGGGGAAAACACTCCGCTGGTTAGAGTCATACCTGGCGGAAAGGAAGATGGTTTGTGATTGTGGGGGTCAGTCGTCTCAACTCTCGGACATTTCAGCAGGAGTCCCTCAGGGTAGTGTCCTAGACCCAACAATCTTCAGCTGCTCCATCAATGACCTTCCAAGGTCAGAAGTGGGGATGTTCGCCAATGATTGCACAGTGTTCAGACCTCAGATACTGAAGCAGTCCATCCAGGCTTGGGCAGACAAATGGGGAGTCCAGAACTAGAGGTTTAGGGTGAGAGGGGAAAAGATTTAAAAAGGAACCTAAGGGGCAACCTTTTCACACAGAGGGTGGTGCGTGTATGGAATGTGCTGCCAGAGGACGTGGTGGAGGCTGGTACAATGACAGCATTTAAAAGGCATCTGGATGGAGACATGAATAGGAAGGGCTTAGAGGGATATGGGCCAAGGGCTAAAATAGGACTAGATTAGGTTAGGATGTCTGGTTGGCATGGACAAGTTGGACCGAAGGGTCTGTTTCCGTGCTGTACATCTCTAAGACTCTGTGTATAAGTTAGATGGACTGGCCATGCTAAATGCACTATAGTGTCCAGGGATTAGCCATGGAAAACGCAGGGTTACAGGAATATGGTAGACAACTGGGTCTGCTGGGATCTTCTTTGGCCTTTATCCACACCACAGGGATTCTATGAATAATGTGGTCTCACCAGTGCTCAGCATAACTAAAGCATAACCTCTCTCCTTTTGTATTCAACCCCCCCTTGTGATTAATGATATAACATTCTATTAGCTTTCCTGTTTACTTACTGTGCCTCCATACCAATTCATACACTCGGATGTCTGGATCTCTGTGTCCCATAGCTCCGCAATCTCTCAAGTTGAGGTATTGTGCTTATTTTCTTTTAATTCTTCCAACCAAAATGGACAATTACATATATCCCCACATCATACTCAATTTGCCACATCTTCACCATTCATCTAACCCATCCTTTTTGCAGCTTTGCTATCTCTTCGTCAAACTTACTTTCTGACTGATTTTTGTGTCATGAGCAAATCTAGCGACCGTATCTTTGGTCCAGTCATCCAAGTCACTTGCGGGGAGGCAATGGCCTAGTGGTATTATTACTGGACTGTTAATCCAAAGACCCAGGTAATATTCTGGGGACCCGGGTTCAAATCCCACCATGGCAGATGGTGGAATTTGAGTTCAAACTAAACAAAACAATTTGTAATTAAGAGTCTAATGACAACCATGTGTCGATTGTTGTAAAAACCCATCTGGTTCACTAATGTCCTTTGGGGAAGGAAACTGCCTTCCTTACCTGGTCTGGCCTACATGTGACTCCAGACCCTCAGCAATATGGCTGACTCTCAATGGCCTCTGGGCAATTAGGGATGGGCAATAAATGCTGGCCCAGCATAAAAAAACCTGTAATACCAAGGAACTATGTACCTAGGTCTCTGTTTGGCAACACTCCCCAGGGTCCTACCATTAACTGTGTGAGCCCTGTATTGGTTTGTTTTACAAAATGCAGCACCTCACGTTTATCTAAATTGAACTCCATCTGCCATTCCTCGGTCCACCAACCCAGTTGATCAAGATCCCGTTGTACTCCGAGACAACCTTCTTCACAGTGCACTGTCTCCCCCCCCCCCCCCCTCCCCCCCCCCCAAAACTTGGTGTCATCCACAAACCTACTAACCATGCCTCCTATATTCTAATCCAAATCATTTACATAAATGATGAGCAGCAGTGGACCCAGCACTGATCCTTGTGGCACACCGCTGGTGACAAGTCTCCAGCCTGGGAACCACCATCCTCTGTCTGCTACAGTCAAGTGGTTAAAGGACGGCTGGAAATTAGGAAGTCTTGAAAAATGAGATAACAAGGGACCAGAGACAGTGTGTTCCTGTTAGGGCGAAGGGCAAGGCTGGTAGCTGCAGGGAATGCTGGGTGACTAAAGAAATTGAGGGTTTGGTCAAAAAGAAGGAAGCATACGTCAGTTGGAGACAGCAAAGACCAAGTGAATCCCTAGAGGAGTATAAGGATAGTCGGAGTATACTTAAGTAGGAAATCAGGGGGGCAAAAAGGGGATATGAGGTAGCTTTGGCAAACTGGGTTAAGGAGAATCCAAAGGGATTCTACAAATATATTAAGGACAAAAGGGTAACTAGGGAGAGAATAGGGCCCCTGAAAGATCAGCAAGACCACCTGTATGTGGAACCAGAAAAGTTGGGGAGATACTACACAAGTATTTTGCATCAGTGTTTACTGTGGAGAAGGTCATGGAAAATAGAGAATGTGGGGAATTAAATAGTGACACCTAGAAAAATGTCTGTATTACAGAGGGGTGGTACTGGATGTCTTGAAATGCATAAAGGTAGATAAATCCCTGGTACCTGATCAGGTGCACCCGGGATCACTGGGGGAAGCTAGGGAAGTGATTGCTGGGCCTCTTGCTGAGATATTTGTATCATCAATAGTCACAGGTGAGGTGCCGGAAGACTGGAGGTTGGCTAATATGGTGCCACTGTTTAAGAAGGGTGGTAAGGACAAGCCAGGGAACTATAGACGAGTGAGCCTGACCTCAGTGGTGGGCAAGTTGTTGGAGGGAATCCAACAACGTGGGTTTCCTCCGGGTGCTCCGGTTTCCTCCCACAGTCCAAAGATGTGCAGGGTCAGGTGAATTGGCTATACTAAATTGCCTGTAGTGTTAGGTAAGGGGTAAATGTAGGGGTATGGGTGGGTTCGCTTCGGCGGGTCGGTGTGGACTTGTTGGGCCGAAGGGCCTGTTTCCACACTGTAATGTAATCTAATCTGTAATCTGAGGGACAGGATGTACATGTATTTAGAATGGCAAGGACTAGGGATAGTCAGCATGGCTTTGTGCATGGGAAATCATGTCACAAACTTTTGAGTTGTTTGGAGAGGTAATGAAGAGGATTGATGAGGGCAGAGCAGTGAACGTGGTCCAAATGGATCCAATAAGGCTTTCGACTGGTTAGCAAGATTAGATTACATGGAATAGAGAGAGAACTAACCATTTGGATACAGAACTGGCTCGAAGGTAGAAGAAAGTGGTGGTGGAGGGTTGTTTTTCAGACTGGAGGCCTGTGACCAATGGTGTACCACAAGGATTGGTGCTGGGTCCAGAGCTAGAGGGTGTAGGTTTGAGGTGAGAGGGGAAAGGATTAAAAAGGACCAAGAGGCGACTTTTTCATGCAGAAGGTGGTGTGAGTATGGAATGAGCTGCCAGAGGAAGTGGTAGAGGCTGGTACACTTACAATATTTAAAAGGAATCAGGATGGGTACATGAATAGGAAGGGTTTTGTGGGATATGAGCCAAATGATGCCAACTGGAACTAGATTATTTTAAGCTATCTGGTCGGCATGGACAAGTTGGACCAAAGGGTCTGTTTCCATTCTGTATATCTCTATGACTGTAAGCCAATTTTGTATCCAATTGGCTAGCTGTCCCTGAATCCTGTGTGATTGTGTCAGAAAGATTCAGTCTACCATGTGGGTACCTTGTCGAAGCCTTCCTAAAATCCATGTAGACAATGTCTACCACAGAGCCGTCATCTATCTTCTTGATCACCTCTTCAAAAAACTATCAAATTTGTGAAATATGATTCCCATTACACATAGCCATACTGACTACCCCTAATCAGTCCTTGTCTTTCCAAATGCATGCAAATCTCTCCACTCCCTTCCAACAACTTATCTACCACTGATGTTAGGCTCATCAGTCTGTGGGTCACTAGCCTTTCTTAAATAATGGTACAACATTAGCCATCCTCCGGTTTTCTGGCACCCCACCCACACTTAGAGTCATAGAGATGCACAACACAGAAACAGACCCTCCAATCCAACTCATCCATACTGACCAGAAATCCTAAATTAATCTAGTCCAGGACTTGGTCCATATCCCTCTTAACCCTTCCCATTTATATATTCATCCAGATGCCTATTAAATGTAGTAATTGTACCAGCCTCCACCATTTCCTCTGGCAGCTCATTGCATACACGCACCACCTTCTACATGAGCAAGTTGCCCCTTCGTCTCTTTTATATCTTTCCCCTCTCACCCTAAACCAATGCCCTCTAGTTCTGGACTCCCTCACCCCAGGGAAAATACATTGTCTGTTTACCCTATCCATGCCCCTCATGATTTTAAAAACCTCTATATGGTCACCTCTCAGCCTCCGTCCCTCCAGGAAAAATTGATTTGCTAAATTGACTCCTCCAGTGCAGTAAGGACTGAAAATATATAGCATAGCTACAGTACTATACTAGAAATAATAAATGTACATCAGAGAACCACAAATAATAAATACCATTATGACAAATCTTGACATATCTTTGTCCTATGTTAAATTTAAGTTCCCATAAATGCAGGATATTTCCTGGAGATCCCACTCCTTCATTGTGAACATTGTAGATAGGCACATGAGGGAAATAAATTTTCAAGACTTCAGGGATATAGAGGGGTTCGGGACTAACGAGTTTATTGCACGGAGAAGGGCTTATTCCTGAAGAAGGGCTTATGCCCGAAACGTCGATTCTCCTGCTCCTTGGATGCTGCCTGACCTGCTGCGCTTTTCCAGCAACACATTTTTCAGCTCTGATCTCCAGCATCTGCAGTCCTCACTTTCTCCTAACGAGTTTATTACACGGAGAGTCAGCATGCAGTCCAGTTAGCAAATGGACAACTTCTGTCCTACAATGACTCTATTGTTGGAAATACATAAGCTAGCTATAGCACAATATTACATGGCTAGCAATAATAACAATGCACTTTTCTCAGGGAAATATAGATAATGTAAGTCTTATGTACCACAGAACAGCACAAGATTCTCTCTTATATGCATTTGTTATCCCCCTAAATGTCGGCCATTTCCTGGAAAGGCCAACCCTTTAATCGAGAATCTTTGGAGAGAGACCATCCTTTGAGCCAGGTAGATAAATCTGTCCAGCGTGGAGGAGAGAGACCTGGATCAACCTTTCCAGTGTCTGTCCCTCCCCGAAGATTCACTTCCCCTCCCTTCTGTTTCTGCAAGTCCACACTTTAACCCCAGAATGAAAAAAAGAGAGTGCCGTGCTCACAGATGTCTGGACAGAGGAAGGAAGTTGCAATCTGGGGCGAAGTTCAATCTTTATTCAAAGAGAGAGAAACAGCAACTTCAGATGCTCATGGTCCAACTTCCCCCATTCAGACAATACAGGGGCTTTGATTGGTAGGAGGACCAGGCTCCTTCCGGTCATCCAGAGTCTATCATTGGTCAGTCACCCGGTGGGGAGAACAATGTGGGGAGAGTTTGACCAATGGGAATGACACTTGGTCCGTGCACGTGCGTAGACCGCTCACCGAGAAGGTCAATAGAGCGGTGTACCCACCGCGGGGTCTTTTGGGAAGTCAAGCTGCCATGCAGTGATTGTAGCAAGGGGAGGGGGCGTGGCGACCGAACTGAGCAGCAATACATGTGGGCACTCAGCGCATTTGGTTGGGACAGCCCTTTATCGACCTGAGCATTGCCTTCAGACCTTAGAACCATTTTGAAATTAAAGCAGGAATGTTCGAGAGTCTCAGATGTTCTGGCATTGTTCGTGGAGGAAGAGACAATTAACATTTCGCGTCCAACGTGAACCTACTTTAGTCAAGGACTTAGACGTTTGGGTGACACATTTGGGAAGGACCGCTGTGAAACCTGAACCCATCAGCCAACATCTTCAGGGGCGCAGAATTAAGGGAAAAGCAGGCGGTGGGTAAATTAGGTTGCAATCAATAGGGAGAACGTAGGAGGCAGGGAATTGTAGTTTGAGGAGGTGGAGAACGAGTTGAACTCTGGATTTCTGGCCTTAACCTTCAGGGGATTAGAAGGGGAGGATTTGCCGACAGGAAACGCAAACTGAACACTCTAAGAAGAACTGAGAGAGTGTAAGATAGGAGGGGCTCAAGAGTAAGCAGTTATCCAAAATAGGGAGTTGAGAATTCATCAATGATTTTAAGATCCTGTATTAAGTTTATGACGAAGCTACAGTTTACTTTTTAGTTAAATAGGCGGAGAAATCACCTGACCCATAATAGGTGAGAGCAGCTCACTGTCCAGAATCACTATTACCCTGATGGGGGGGGGGGGGGCTTGGGTGGTTTAATGGTAATGGCCTACCTATGACCCATGGGACTCACATTTCAAGTTCCATTTGTTCCAGAAGAGTGTGATGATATCTCTGAACAGATTGGTTAGGAACATATCAAGGAGAAAGTGAGGACTGCAGATGCTGGAGATCAGAGTCGAGAGTGTGGTGCCGGAAAAGCGCAGCAGGTCAGGCAGCATCCGAGGAGCAGGAAGATTGACGTTTCGGGCATAAGCCCCTCATCAGGAACGAGCCTCACTCACGGGAAACATTAAGAAAACAACTCATACTAACATAAAAACTGGAAAATTATCAGGCCCTGACGGACTTTGATATGTTTGTCGTGTTTCAATGCCAGCATTCTGTGGTCTGAGTAATTCTCTGCGTGTTAAATGATATGCCGCAAAGACTGGACTTTTATTGAGACTGCTGTCTTGAAGTTTATTAACTACTGTTACAAGACCTGCTATTTTCACAAAGTCTGTCAAATTTTCACATTTATTGATTTTGCAGCTACACGACGTGACTGTAACAGAAGACTTGACTGAATCCGTAACAGGGTCTGAAGATTTTACATCATTCTATGACAGTGGGGAATAAAGATCACATTGACAGGAAATGGAAGGAATTGTGAGAAGTCAACCCATTCGGAAATCGTACCCTTTATATATATATATATATATAAAAAATGGGTGTTGCTTCTTCCTTTCCCGCTCAAGAACCACGGGATCACTGCAGAGCCACGCTGTCTTGCCCCTGTTGTCAGACGTTCCCACTGGAATAAGACTTGGTATCCTGTAACAAGACACACACACACAGACGTGTCTGCATCCAAGGTGGCAAGTTTGGAATCTTCAAAGTACTGAAGTACATGGATGCACTTGCTGGATGATAAACTATCTGCTGGTACCCGCGGTGTGTCCGCGGAGGGAAGATCCTGAAGAGGAGACGCCTTTGATCACAAAATTTAGAACACGTGGGGATTAAAAAGTGGAGAAACCGAGACTCCCTTTGTAATTCATCTTTGTCACTCGGAGTAGGCATCTGCTGTACGTTTGTTTTTGAGTCAGATCAGGTCGAAAACCAAACAGACTAATCAAAGAACTGCTCTATTCCTGATGAAGGGCTTTCACCCGAAACGTCGATTTTCCTGCCCCTCGGGAGCTGCCTGACCTGCTGTGCTTTTCCAGCACCACTCTGATCCAGACTCTTGCAGTCATTGTTTTTACCTAGTTGATTTTAATCCTACTGCGAATCCTCTTGCAAGGATGCCTGCCTTGAAGAGGTTTCCCTCCTGCTGCCTGACCTGCTGTGCTTTTCCAGCACCGCTCTGATCTAGACTCTAATCAAAGAAACTCTAATCAAACCCGGCTCCCTGACACCGTGAGGCAGCGGTGCAGACCACTCTAGTTTGAGGTTGAGCACAAGACAGTGTTTCCTCTCCACTGCCGCGGGCTGACCAGAAGTACGTGTCATCCTCATGTTCGGCTTCTCCAAAGATTGCCCTAGACGGCGAGACAGGCTGGTGGACCCGTGTCCACACACCGTTGGATTGCACCCCGGCTTAATGGTTGGGCCGGACGTGGTCCTTCGGAGACATTACCCGACGGAAAGGCGATCCAAACCGCGCCGGCTCCTTGTCGATTCTGGGGAAGAGCAGACCACGTTGCAGGGTGGTGTGGAATCTAGTTCCAGGAGCAGCCCACCCTGAAGGTGAATGACACGTTAACGAGAAGCATCAACACCCGGAAGGGCACCGTCCTTCAAACCTGCCTGGGCCAAGGTCAGTCAACTCAACATGAACAAATTTTGGGATCTTTGATGTTCCAATCGACGTGTTTGCCACCTCTTGGATGATAATAATATGTAGATCGCTGCCTACTAGTATGTGTACAAGGTTTGGGGGGGGGGGGGGGGGGTGTACTTCTGTGATTTACTGGTAGTGTTCCTTCCTCTGGGCCAGTGGGCCCAGGTTCAAGTCTCATCGACTCCAGAGGTGTGTTATGACATCTCTGCACAGGTTGTCACCTGATTCAGGAAAAGTCCTGGTACTCCAGTAATGCTTAGTCCAGCTGTTTCAGCAAGGTGAAAGTTTTCAGGCCAAGGGCCCATACTGAGATTGGTGACGGTGGCTCAGTGGTCTGCACTGCTGCCTCACGGTGCCAGGGACCCGGGTTTGATTCCACCCTCTCAGGTGACTGTCTATCTGGAATTTGCACATTCTCCCTGTACCTGCGTGGGTTTTCTCCGAGTGACCCGGTTTCCTCCCACAGTCCAAAGGTGTGCAGATTAGGGTGGATTGGCCGTGCTAAATTACCCATAGTGCCCAGGGATGTGCAGATTAGGGTGGATCGGCCGTGCTAAATTACCCATAGTGCCCAGGGATGTGCAGGTTAGGGTGTTTTGGCCATGCTAAATTACCCATAGTGCCCGGGGATGTGCAGGTTAGGGTGGATTGGCCATGCTAAATTACCCATAGTGCCCAGGGATGTGCAGGTTAGGGTGGATTGGCCGTGCTAAATTACCCATAGTGCCCAGGGATGTGTAGGTTAGGGTGGATTGGCCGTGCTAAATTACCCATAGTGCACAGGGATGTGCAGGTTAGGGTGGATTGGCCATGCTAAATTACCCATAGTGCCCACGGATGTGCAGGTTAGGGTGGACTGGCCATGCTAAATTACCCATAGTGCCCAGGGATGTGCAAGTTAGGGTGGATTGGCCATGCTAAATTACCCATAGTGCCCAGGGATGTACAGGATAGGGTGGATTGGCCATGGGAAATGTGAGCTGAAAATGTGTTGCTGGAAAATAGCAGCAGGTCAGGCAGCATCCAGGGAACAGGAGAATCGACGTTTCGGGAATTCCTGAAGAAGGACTTATGCCCGAAACGTCGATTCTCCTGTTCCCTGGATGCTGCCTGACCTGCTGCTATTTTCCAGCAACACATTTTCAGCTCTGATCTCCAGCATCTGCGGTCCTCACTTTCTCCATGGAAAATGTGAGGCAGCAGGAATAGGACAGGGTCTGGGTGGGAAACTCTTTGGAGGGACTGCATGGCCTCAATAGGCCAAATGGCCTCTCTCTGCACTGTAGGGATTCTATAGGTAGTACCAAGGCCTGTCTTAAGCAGCCTGGTTACCTATTGTGTGGAGATTACACCACATTCTGCCAGTTTCCTTACTACTTGACATGTAATATGCAAGAAAGTATGAAATCTGCAGATGCACCACTGTCAGGTTTGGAATACAGTGCACGTTGGCCATTCCATTTGGGTACATGACATGGATGGAGGAAAAGGATTCAGCTTTCCTGACGGTACGCGAGTGTGGTGTATTTTTTTTTTAGATTACATTACAGTGCGGAAACAGGCCCTTCGGCCCAGCAAGTCCACACCGACCCGCCGAAGGGCAACCCACCCATACCCCTACATTTACCCCTTACCTAACACTACGGGCAATTTAGTATGACCAATTCACCTGACCTGCACATCTTTGGACTGTGGGAGGAAACCGGAGCACCCGGAGGAAACCCACGCAGACACGGGGAGAATGTGCAAACTCCACACAGTCAGTCGCCTGAGGCGGGAGTTGAACCCGGGTCTCAGGCGCTGTGAGGCAGCAGTGCTAACCACTGTGCCACCCCAAACAATTAAAACAATTCCGCCGTCAATTCTGCTTTCAAAACCTCTCAGGGTCAGGAGAGATTTGCATTTACCTGGCACCATGCACAACCTCAGGGCACCCCAAACTGCTTTTTAGCCACGAAATTACTTCTTGGAAGCGTGGTCAGTCAGGATTTTTAACCTATTCACTCGCGGGGTGATTTGGCATCACCGGCTTGGCCCAGTATTTGCTGAACGTCGGGGGCGGGGGCAGGGGAGTCAAGCTATGAGGAGAGATTACAGATTGTTCTGCAATAACCCGACAGCTACGTTCCTCTGCGACCACGCAGATTAGAAAATATTGCTGTGGAAGATCGCTATAGAAAAATCACTTTGCCCATTCAGTAAAAGTTGGTGCGATCCAAACATGGTCCACATTTCATCAACCAGGCGATCGCCAATTCGTGTTGGCGAAACGCACGTTATACCGGAGTGACCTGTACACAAATTACACGATGTTCGGCACAACATCGTGGGCCGAAGGGCCTGTTCTGTGCTGTATTGTTCTATGTTCTAAATTAGGCCTGTTTTCTCTTGGAATTTACGAGGGTAAGGAGTGATCTGATCAAAGTCTTCAAGGTTTCTGAATATCGCATGCAATTCTGGTCACCTTCCTATCGGAAGGGTGTCGTGAAACTTGAAAAGGTCCATAAAAGATTTACAAGGACATTGTCAGGATTGGAGGATTTGAATGCGGAAAGGCTGAATAGTCTTGGGACTGTTTTCCCTGGAGGAGTGACCTTACAGAGGTTTATAAAATCAGGAGGGGCATGGATACGATAAATAGACAAGGTCCTTTCCCTGGGGTGGGGGAAGTCCAGAACTAGAGGGGCATAGGTTTAGGGTGAGAGGGGAAAGACATAAAAGAGACCTAAGGAGCAACTTTTTCACACAGAGGGTGGTGCGTGTGTGGAATGAGCTGCCAGAGGAAGTGGTGGAGACTGGTACAATTGCAACATTTAAAAGGCATCTGGGTGGGGACATGAATAGGAAGGGTTTCGAGGGATATGGGCCAAGTGCTGGCAGGTGGGACTAGATTGGGTTGGGATATCTGGTCGGCATGGACAGGTTGGACCAAAGGGTCTGGTTCCATTTCTATGACTCTGTAACTCTACGTCAACAAGAAAAGACAGGCTAGATAAAGATCAACTGTTTATGCGGTTGAAGATTGTAGAATTAGGGGCATAGTCTGAGAATTCAGGAGAGTATAGCATTTCTATACTCAAAGGGTGGTGGAGGTGTGGAACTCTCTTCCACAAATGACACTGGATACTGGATCAGTTGCTAGTTTTAAATCTGAGAGAGAGATAGATTTTTGCTAAGTAAAGGTGTAAAGGCCACAGATCAGCCACGATCTCAGTGAGTGACAGAACAGGTTCGAGGGGCTGAATGGCCTACTCCTGTTCCTGTTGCCCCGTCCCTAGTTGTGGTGGTGACGAACTGCCTGGGTGTGTAAAGTTGTGCGCTTGGTCTCGTTGACATGCTTGCAAGCCACCACAGTGTGGTTTCTTGGGTCAAACCTCACAGCTCGTATGATGGTCCCTCTGTATTAGCTCTTGTCACAAATATATGCGAAAGCAGATGTATTGAGGTTTCGTCACACAAGCTGTTTATACAGTTGTAACACCTCAGACTTGCACATAGTCTGGGTTCCACGCTTACTGATAGTACGGGGAAAGTACATGTCTGTAACATGACAAGCAGCTGCACTGACCCCCCCATTGCAATGATAGTACTGGACGTGAGGTAAAAGCCTTTGTAGTGGAATGTGATGAGATCTATCCCGGATCTACGCGATAATCCAACATATTCATCTGAGTGTCTGCGCAGGGTTCCTGCTCAAACAGTGGCTGCATGAGTTTTAACTTTCCAAACGTGTCTGGGCTTGGCAACGGACCCATCCGATTGCAGAACAGTGAACGTGACTCCTCTGTTCAAAGAAGTTAAAAATCACACAACACCAGGTTATGGTCCAACAAGTTTATTTGGAGGCATTGACTTTCGGAACGCTGCTCCTTCATCGGGTGGTTGTGGAGAAGGATCATAAGGCACAGAATTACAGCAACAGGGTTGCAGTGTCATGGACTGTCTTTAACGTCACACCTTCAATGCACTATCTGAGCTGAGGTGGCATCTCTTGTTAAAAGCTATCTTGAGAATGTAACTTTTAAAAAGTTCTGGGATTTACATATGAAGGAACCAAAACTAACATGATCATTCTAAAAGGTGAAAGACGTGAGCTAAATTTGTTTAATATTACAGTCCATGACACTGCAACCCTGTTCCTGTAATTCTGTGTCTTATGATCCTTCTCCACAGCTACCCGATGAAGGAGCAGCGTTCCGACAGCTAGTGCTTCCGAATAAACCTGTCGCGACTATAACCTGGTGTTGGATGATTTTTTTAACTTTGTCCACCCCAGTCCAACACTGGCACCTACACATCATGACTGTTCAAGGAAGTGCAGAGACAGGAAGCTAGCAATCTACAGACTGGCTATCTTCACATCTATTGTAGTGAAAATGCATGTGCTCATTTATCAAGGGAGATCTATCTGGATATTTAGAAAACTTTAATGCAAACAGGCAGAGTCAGCATGGTTTTGTGAAAGGGAATTATGTTCAACCAACTTACTGGGGATTTTTTAAACAATAAAGTAAGCAGTGTGGTTCAAGGGGCACCCAAAACTGTACTGTACTGTGATTCCAAAAGCTGTTTGACATAACGGGTGGCACAGCGGTTAGCACTGCTGCCTCACAGCAGCAGAGACCCGGGTTCAATTCCTGCCTCAGACGACTGATTGTGTGGAGTTTGCATAATTCTCCCCGTGTCTGCATGGGTTTCCTCCGGGTGCTCCGGTTTCCTTCCACAGTCCAAAGATGTGCAGGTTAGGTGAATTGGCCATGCTTAAATTACCCGTAGTGTTAAGTGAAGGGGTAAATGTAGGGGAATGGGTATGGGTGGGTTGCGCTTTGGCGGGTCGATGTGGACTTGTTGGGCCGAAGGGCCTGTTTCCTCACTGTAAGTAATGTAATGTAATAATGACCTTGGATGTGCACTATGCAAAAAAAACATAGCTCAAACTCATATAACATAGAAACCGATCCTTCGGTCCAACCAGTCCATGCCAACCATAATCCTAAACTAAACTAGTCCCACCTGCCTGCTCCTGGCCCATATCCCTCCAAATCTTTCCTGTTCACGCATTTATCCAAGTATCTCTTAAATGTTGTAACTGTACCCACATCCACTACTTCCTCTGGAAGTTCATTCCACATGTGAACCAGTCTGTATGTAAAACAAAACTGCCTTTTTTAAAAGCTTTCTCCTCTCCCCTTGTCTCGAAATCCCCCACCCTAAGGAAAAGACACCTGCCGTTCACATTATCTATAATCCTCACTATTTTATAAACCTTAGCGAGTTCTGACATTTGTAGCTCAGGTTGAGGTTCTGGACATAGGTTTGCTCGCTGAGCTGGGAGGTTCATTTCCAGACGTTTCGTCACCCTACCAGGTAACATCCTCAGTGGGCCTCAGGCAAAGCACTGTTCATGATTCCTGCTTTCTATTTATATATTTGGGTTGGTGATGCCATTTCCTGTGGTGATATCATTTTATGTTCTTCTCAGGGGTTGGTAGATGGGGTCTAACTCGATGCGTTAGGAAATGACATCACCAACCCAAAGAAACCCAAATATATAAATAGAAAGCAGGAATCATGTACAGTGCTTTGCCTGAGGCCCACTGAGGATGTTACCTGGTAGGGTGATGAAACGTCTGGAAATGAACCTCCCAGCTCAGCGAGCAAACCTACATCCATTTTATAAACCTCCTACCCTCCAGTGAAAAAAGTTCCAGCCTATCCCATAACTCAAACCCTCCCTTCCCAGCAGCATTCTGATAAATCTCTTCTGAACCCTCTCCAGCTGAATAATACCATTCCTATGGCAGGGAGGCCAGAACGGGACAGAGTACTCCAGAAGGGGCCACACCAACGTCCCGTACAACCCCAAGCTCGTCACGTGAGAGTGAAGGAACAGCGTGGATAGAGGGTTAGTAAGCTACCAGGAAACAGAGTCGGGCACGAATGGGTCAGGCAAGATGTGAGGAGCGAAATGCCACAGGGATCAGCGCAGGGGCTTCAGCGCTTTACAATTTATATCAATGACCTGGATGAAAAGAAAAACCGAACGTATGATTGCCAAATTTGCTGATGACACAATGGCAGGGTGGAAGGTAAGCTGCGAAAGAGAATGTGAGGTATAAAGTGTGGCTCAATGGGCAAAACTGGGGCAGCTTCTAAACTTGGGGGAAAGTGAACTTGCTCACAGCTCGGCAGGAAGAATGCAATAGCTGCATCCTATTTGTACAGACAGATTGCAGAATCCTGAGGGGCAGAGGGATCTGGGGGACCTGGAACCTGAATCACTAAAGTTAGCACGTGGTCGCAGCAAGTAATTAAGGCGGCAAGCTGAATATTGTTGTTTATGGCAAAGGTCGGGGGGGGGGGGGGGGTGGATGTTGGAATATAAAAGTAGGGATCATCGAATCATACACTACAGTAGAGTCTGGACTGGACTGGCAAATCTGCACTGAGTCTACACTTGCCCACACTAGCCTTTGAATGTTTGGACACTTCACGCGCTCATCCAAAGCACTTTTTGAAAGTTGCGAGGTTTCCCGCCTCAACTATCCTCCCAGGCAATGCATCCCAGACCCACCACCACCCTCTGGGTGAAAATGACTGTCCTCCAATGCCCCGTAAACCTCCTGCCTTTCACCTCCAGCGTCTCGCTGTAGCTGTACACGGGGCGTTGACAGTGCCACACCTGGAGCATGGCGCATGCTTTTTTGTTCCTCATCTAGGAAAGGAAATAACTGCATTAGGAAGATTCACAAGGTACACGGCACCTGCTTGCGGTCCGACAGGTCTGTCTGAAACCACAAGCTCCCGGAACGTCGCTGCTTCGTCAGGTGAAGTGGGACAGAGAAGGAGCAGTGCTCCCAGAGCTCGTGGTTTCAAATGAACCTGTCCGACCGTAACTCAGTGTGTGTGTGTGTGACTTCTGACTTCGTCCACCTCAGCCCGACACCGGCAACTCCACCTCGGGGCAAGGATTAGATTCCCCAAAGTGTGGAAACAGGCCATTTGGCCTAACAAGTCCACGCCGACCCTCCAAAGAGTAACCCACCCAGATCCCATTTCCCGCTGACTAATCTACCTAACGCTATGGGTAATTTAGCACAGCCAATCCACCCTAACCTGCACATCTTTGGATTGTGGGAGAAAACCAGAGCAACCGGAGTAAACCCACCAAGACATGGTTGGGGGGAGGGGGGGGGGGGAGGGCGGTGAATGTGCAAATTCCACACAGACAGTCACCCTGAGGGTGGAATCGAACCCAATTCCCAGGCTTTGTGAGGGCAGCGGTGCTAACCACTGAGCCATCGTGCATTAGGAAGTGTCAAGAGAAGGGCCACTCAACTGGGAATAGGGGAGGGTTTCCTTTTCGTTCACTTACCAGTCATAGTCACACAGCATGGTAACAGACCCTTCGGTCCAACCAGTCCATGCCAAACATAATCCCCGAACTAAACTAGTCCCAACTGCCTGCTCCTGGCCCGCATCTCTCCAAACCTTTACTATTCATGTATCCATCCAAATGTCTTTCAAACGTTGTAATTTTATTCAGAAGTTGAATAATAACAAACAAGTTATCAAGAGGCTTCTGTTTCGGTCCTGGCCTTCCGCTACTGGGAATATTCTCGTTGAGTCCTGCGTGAGTCTCTCGCACAAACAGGATTCAGATTTGGGCTCTGCACAAACGCAGCGGCTGTGGTGCTAGATCACCGAACTGAAGAATGTGACTCACTTGCGGGATCTTACGAGGAAAGGTTGGTCAGGCTGGGCCGGTATCCACTGGAGACTAGGCGTGTAAAAGGTGATCTCCTTGAGGCACACAAGAGTCGGATGAGGCAGCATGGTGGCTCAGTGGTTAGTGCCACTGCCTCACGGCGCCAGGGACATGGGTTCGACTCCAGACTCAGGGTCAATGTCTGTGTGGAGTTTACACATTCTCCCCCCCCAACATCTGCGTGGGTTTCCTCCCACAGTCCAAAGATGTGCAGGTTAGGGTGGATTGGCCGTGCTAAATTACCCATAGTGCCCAGGGATGTGCTGGTTAGGGTGGATTGGCCGTGCTAAATTACCCATAGTGCCCAGGGATGTGTAGGTTAAGTGCATTAGTCAGGGGTGAATGTGGAGTAGTGGGCTGGGATGCTCTTCAGAGGGCGAGTGTGAACCTGTTGGGCCGAAGGGCCTGTTTCCACACTGTAAGCATTCTTTTTACTTCCAAATCAGAATGGAACTCAACAGTGAAAGAATGTTTCCTTTTCTGAGAACAAGGAGACAGGGGTGAGGAGACTGCTTATCCCGCAGAGGACTATGTGACCTTGAGAAGTACAGACATCGGGTATTTTTAAGGCTGATGAGGATGGATTCTCGACGAACGTGAGCATCAAACCTGTTAGCAGCGGTGGGCAGGACTGCGGACGCGGGCACAATCAGAGCTCTCATCGGATGGCAGAATGGGCTCATGGGACTGAATGGCACGCTCCTTCTCCTCAGAGTCACAGAGATGTACAGCACGGAAACAGATGCTTCGGTCCAACTCGTCCCAGATATCCCGAACCTAATCTAGTCCCATTTGCCAGCACTTGGCCCATATCCCTCCAAACCCTTCCTATTCATGTCCCCATCCAAATGCCTTTTAAATGTTGTAATTGTACCAGCCTCCACCACTTCCTCTGGCAGCACATTCCATACATGTACCACCCTCTGTGTGAAAAAGTTGCCCCTTAGGTCCCTTTTATATCTTTCCCCTCTCATCCTAAACCTACACCCCTCTAGTTCTGGACTCCCTGACCCCAAGGAAAATACCTTGTTTATTTACCCTAAGCATGCCCCTCATGATTTTGTAAACCTCTATAAGGTCATCCCTCAGCCTCTGACGTTCCAGGGAAAACAGCCCCAGTCTGTTCAGCTCAAACCCTCCAACTCTGGCAACATCCTTGTAAATATTTTCTGAACCCTTTCACATTTCACAACATTTTTCCAATAGGAAGACCAGAATTGCACGCAATATTCTAAAAAAGTGGCCTTACCCATGTCCTGTACAGCTGCAACATGACCTCCCAACTCCTGTACTCAATACTCTGACCAATAAAGGAAAGCATACCAAAAGCCTTCTTCACTATCCTACCTACCTGTGACTCCACTTTCAAGGAGCTGTGAACCTGCATTAAGTATATAAGCCCTGCTCTGATTTGCTTTCCCAAAATGCAACACCTCGCACCTAGTTTTTTTTTCACCTGTTTGTTTGTATGTAACAAGGAGTTAATGAGAACCATCTTTACCCAGCCAACTGTAAGAAAGTGGGACTCGCTCCCACAGCGGGTGGTTGAGGGGAACTGTGGGGATACATTTCAGACGAAGCCGGATACAGACACGAGGGAGAAAGGGAATGGAAGGACATGCAATTGGGGGTAAGATGAAGAGGAGCGGGAGGAGGGTCAGGTGGAGCGTAAACACTGACAGAGACCGACTGTGAAACTTGAAAGGGTTCAGAAAAGATTTACAAGGAAGTTGCCAGGATTGGGGGGTTTGAGCTACAGGGAGAGATTGAACAGGCTGGGGCTGTTTTCCCTGGAGCATCAGAGGCTGAGGGGTGACTTTATAGAGGTTTATAAAATCATGAGGGGCATGGATAGGGTAAATAGGCAAGGTCTTTTTCCTGGGGTAGGGGAGTCCAGTACTAGAGGACATGGGTTTAGGGTGAGAGGGGAAAGATCTGAGAGACCCAAGGGGCAACTGTTTCACTCAGAGGGTGGTGCGTGTGTGGAATGAGCTGCCACAGGAAGTGGTGGAGGCTGGTACAATTGCAGCATTTAAAGAGCATCTGGATGGGGACATGAATAGGACGGGTTTAGAGGGATATAGGCCAAGGGCTGGCAAACGGGACTAGATTGGGTTCGGATATCTGATCAGCATGCTTGAGTTGGACCGAAGGGTCTGTTTCCGTGCTGTACATCTCTATGACCCACTGTCAGGATGAACACAGTCCAGGTCCTGGGTGTAACTCCTGCAGAACCGAGCTCTGGTTCACTTGTGAAGACGCTGGTGCCTCAGTAGGTTGGATATCTGAGTGAATCCCTTCCCACACTCAAGGCAGTTGAACGGCTTCTCCCTGGTGTGCACTCGCTGGTGCGTGCGCAGGCTGGACGAGTGGGTGAAACGCTTCCCGCACTCAGAGCAGGTGAACGGCCTCTCCCCGGTGTGGACACGCTGGTGTCTCAGCAGGTTGGATGAGTCACCGAACCCCTTCCCGCACACCGAGCAGGTGAACTGCCTCTCCCCGGTGTGGACACGCTGGTGGGTCAGCAGGTTGGACGACTGAGTGAACCCCTTCCCGCACACGGAGCAGGTGAACGGCCTCTCCCCGGTGTGGACCCGCTTGTGGGTCAGCAGAGCCGACGAGTCGCTGAAGCCCTTCCCGCACACCGGGCAGCTGAAGGGCCTCTCCCCGGTGTGGACCCGCTGGTGGGTCAGCAGGGCGGACGAATGAGTGAACCCCTTGCCGCACTCTGAGCAGACGAACGGCCTCTCCCTGGTGTGGACTCGCCGGTGCATCTGCAGGTTGGAGGACTGACTGAAGCCCTTGCCGCACACGGAGCAGGTGAACGGCCTCTCGCCGGTGTGAATGCGCTGGTGCGTCAGCAGGGCGGAGGAATCAGTGAATCCCTTCCCACAATCCCGGCAGGTGTACGGCTTCTCCCTGGTGTGGACCCGCTGGTGGGTCAGCAGGGCGGACGAGTGAGCGAAGCCCTTGCCGCACACGGAGCAGGTGAACGGCCTCTCGCCGGTGTGAATGCGCCGATGGGTTTCGAGGGCAGACGGGGAACAGAATCCTTTCCCGCAGTCCCCGCATTTCCACCGTTTCTCCATGGTGCGGATATCCTCGTCTCTTCCCCCAGGTCTGAGGATCAGATGAAGCCTAATTCACAGGCAGGACACACATGCGGTATCTCCGCACCGCGAACAGCGAGACATCCCCAGTCTGTCCAACCAGTTAAAGCTATCTCCACAGCCAGTTCAATAGAACACACTCTCACCCGGGGGTGTGTGTGTGTGTGTGTGTGTCTGAGCACACTCCTAGTCACACCGGTGTTTGAAAGCTTCTGAAGCAGACAGAACACGATTAAAATGTTGATATATAGGTCCCAGTGAATCGAGGCTTTGGCGTGATGCTTGATTTGAGATTTTGAATCCTCCCCGTCCAACGTACTGGAAAAGAAGATTACAAATGTCAGCGATATCGGCACAGGATAGTCATTCAGAAAATACAATTTTAGTTTGTGGTATAAAAGTAGGGAGCTTTTGTTAAAACTGTACAGGACCCTAGTCAGACCCACAGCAGGATCAGGGTAAACGATTTCGGGCCCCTTATCCAAGGAAAGTTTACTGGCATTAGAGGCAGTCCGGAGGAGGTTCATTCGGCCAATCCGAGGGCTGGAGGGACTGCCTTATGAGGACAGGTTGAGTAGGTCGGGCCTGTACTCATCGGGGTTTAGAAGAATGAGAGGCGACCGAATTCAAACAGACAGGATTCTTGGGGAGGACTTGACAGAGGGGGAGATGTGGAGAGGTCGTTCCCCCAACTTGTGTGGGAGATCTAAGATGAGAGGGGGACGGGATGTCATCTCAGAGCGAGGGGGTCACCCATTGAAGACAGGGACGGGGAGGAATTTCTTCTCTCTCCGAGGTGGGGGTGGGTGAGTGAATCTGTGGAACACTTTACCGCGGAGGGCTGTCGAGGCCAGGTGATTGAGTATATTCAAGGCTGAGACAGAGAGAGAGTTTGAATCAGTGAAGGAATCAAGGATAATGGGGAAAAGGCAGGAGATTGGGAGTCGAGGACGATCAGATCTCATTGAACAGTGGAGCAGATTCAACGGGCTGAATGGCCTATTTCAGCTCGTGTGTCTTCTGGCCTCTGTGGAACATGCTTTTTCTTTCCATGTTTCCAAAGGCTGTAAATCTCCACCGCCCCACACATACCCCCCTCCATTCACACTGCACAATGACCGCGGTAGAAAGGTTTGGCCTGTGAAGTTTCCAAACCGGGAGCGTTTACTTTGACATCCGTCGGTCATTAAAAGCCGAGAACGCTGAAGCTTTCAGTTTTCAGACCTGGGGTGAATCTACTCGAGTTGAACCTGAAGCTGTGGAGGGGCAATTTCTCCAGATTCGATCTAGGTTTTAGTTTTGATTTCAGAAGTGTAAAGGATCTTTTTACCGTAACTGGGAATGGATGTTGGGTGCTGTCATATAGCTGATATAACAGAGTCGAGAATGTGGTGCGGGAAAAGCACAGCAGCATCCGAGGAGCAGGAGAATCGATGTTTCAGGCATAAGCCCTTCATCAAATGCCCAAAACGTCGATTCTCCTGCTCCTCGGATGCTGCCTGACCTGCTGTGCTTTTCCGGCACCACATTCTCAACTCTGATCTCCAGCATCTGCAGTCCTCACTTTCTCCTCCTGCAATATAACAGGGCAGTTTTGCAAATTGGAAAAAGAAGGCGCTTTTTTTTTAAATTAAAGCTGGGTAAAACCACATTGTTTTTGGATCAGGAAGAGTTTGTTTCTTTATTCACTTGTGGGGTGTGAGCAATGTTGGCTGAGTCCAACCTTTATTGCCAGTCTCTAATTGCCCTTGAGTAGGTGGTGGTGAGCTGCCATCTTGAACCACTGTAGTCCACGAACTATGACATGTAGTGGTAGTAGGTGAAGTGACAAGATTTTATGACACTGTCCCACTAAATGTTGCCTGTTACAGTCAGAATGTGAGTACACCATCATTGTATTGCAGCTTGTGACCTGAGAGGGTACAGTGTAAAGGTCACGTACATCATCTTGCCCTGGAATTACTTGAAGCAAGAGATGCTACCGGTAATGTCATTGCCAGTGATGAATTTCTTCTCTTCCCACATTGGAGCCAATTCTTTGGATAGGTTACACATCCCTTATATTATCACAAACTGCCAAAGACATTTATTTTATCCTGGCCTATTCACAATTGCTTTACAAACTGTAACAGCCTTTGTAAGTCACTCTGATAGTTCTCTGTACGATAAGATATCACGCTAGCTTACCTTCTAAGCCCGTGCACATTATCCAATCTGATTTCTGTAACTTGCTGGCTTAATGCTAGTCAGATATTATGCAAGGTAAGATATGGGAGCAGAATTAAGCCATTCACAGAGTCACAGAGATGTACGGCATGGAAACAGATCCTTCGGTCCAACCCGTCCATGCCGACCAGATATCCCAACCCAATCTAGTCCCACCTGCCAGCACCCGGCCCGTATCCCTTCAAACCCTTTCTGTTCATATACCCATCTAGATGTCTTTTAAATGCTGCAATTGTACCAGCCTCCACCACTTTCACTGGCAGCTCATTACATACACGTACCATCCTCTGCATGAAAACGTTGCCCCTTAAGTCTCTTATATATCTTTCCCCTCTCACCCTAAATCTATACCCTGTAGTTCTGGAATCCCCGACCGCAGGGAAAAGACTTTATCTATTTATCCTATCCATGCCCCTCATGATTTTATAAACCTCTATAAGGTCACCGCTCAGCCTCCGACGCTCCAGGGAAAACAGCCCCAGTCTGTTCACCCTCGCCCTGTAGCTCAAATTCTCCAACCCTGGCAACATCCTTGTAGATCCTTTCTGAACCCTTTCAAGTTTCACAACATCTGTCCGATAGGAAGGAGACCAGAATTGCATGCAATATTCCAACAATGGCCCAACTAACGTCCTGTACAGTCGCAACATGACCTCCCAACTCCTGTACTCAATACTCTGACCAATAAAGGAAAGCATACCAAACCCCTACCATTAACCCATTTGACCCATTAAGTCTGCTCCACTGTTTGTTCACGGCTGATGTGTTTCTCAACGCCATGGTCCTTCCTTCTCCCTGTGACCCTTGGTCCCCTCACTAATCAAGAGGCTGTCTATCCCAGTCTTAAATACACGCAATGACTTGGCTTCCACAGCCCTCTGCGGCAATGGGTTCCACAGATTCACCACCTTCTGGCTGACGAAATTCCCCCTCGTCTCAGATCCAAAGGGTCTTTTACTCTGAGGTCATACCCCTGCCTCCTAGTCTCTGCTACTAGTGGAAACATCTTCTCCACATCCGCTGTACCTAGGTTTCTCAGTATTCAATCAGGTCCCCGCCCATCCATCTAAATTCCAAGCACACACCCAGAGTCCTCAACTCCTCAAATGAAAAGCCCTTCAACCCCGGATTGTTCTTGTAAACCACCTATGGACCCCCTCCAACGCCAGGGCATCATTCCTTAGATACAGGGCCTGAAGCTGCTCGCAATATTCTAAATACGGCCTGACTAGGGCCACATACAGCCTCAGCCGTACATCTCTGCTCTTGTATTTTCACCCTATTGTAATGAAGGCTAACGCTACATTTGCCTTCCTGACTGCCAACTGAACCTGCATGTTAACTTTAAGCCAAACCTGAACTAAGACTCCCAAGTCCCTTTGTGCTTCAGATTTCCAAAGCCTTTCCCAGTTTAGGGAATAGTCCACGCCTCTTTTTCCCTGACCAAAACATTGGAACCTCACATCTTGCACACTGTATTCAAACAGCCACTTCCTTCCTCTCTCCCAGCCTGCCCAAGTCCTTCTGCAGCCTCCCCACTTCCTCAACCTTACCCGTCCCTCCAGCTATCTTTGTGTCATCTGCGAACTTAGCAACAAGGCTGTCATAGAGTGATTAGTTGTGGTCCCAACACTGACCCCTGCGGAACTCCACTAGCCACCGGTTGCTTTATCTCTACACTCTGCCATCTACCAGTCAGCCAATCCTCTATCCATGCTAGAACCTTGCCCCCAATACCTTAGGCTCTTGTCTTATTTCGTAGTCTATTGTGTGGCACCTTGTCAAAGGTTTTCTGGAAATCCAAATAGATCATGTCCACTGGCTCTCCATTATCTAACTTGCTCATTACTTTGTCAAAAAAAGATATGTCAGGCATGACCTCCTCTTGACAAAACCATGCTGACCCAGCCCCATTTTACCACGTTCTTTGCAATCTCATCCCTAATAATGGACTCTGAAATCTTACTAGTGAACAAGGATATGGTCCTATAGTTTCCTGGTTTCTGCCTCCCTCCCTCCATTCTCAAACAGGGGTGTTACACAAGTCGCTTTTCAGTCCTCTGGGACCCTCCTGACTTCATTGATTCCTGAAGGACCACCGCCAATGCCTCCAAAATCTCATCTATCTTCTTCAGAACTCCGGGGTGTAGTCGTAGAATAACACAGCACGGAAACAAATCCCTCGGTCCAACCAGTCCATGCCAACCATCTTCCCAAACTGAACTAGTCCCACTTGCCAGCCCCTCCAAATCTTTCCTATTCATGAACTTATCCAAATGTCTTTCAAACATTGTACCTGTAACTGCACCCACCATTTTCCCTGGCAGTTGATTCCACACACAAATCATTCTCTGTATATAAAAAAAAAAGGTCCAGGACATTGGTTAGGCCACTGTTGGAATATTGCGTGCAATTCTGGTCTCCTTCCTATCGGACAGACGTTGTAAAACCTGGAAGGGTTCAGAAAAGATTTACAAGGATGTGGCCAGGGTTGGAGGATTTGAGCTACAGGGAGAGGCTGAACAGGCTGGGGCTGTTTTCCCAGGATCATCGGAGGCTGAGGGGTGACCTTATCAAGGTTTATAAAATCATGAGGGGCATGGATTGGGTAAATAGGCAAAATCTTTTCCCTGGGGTCGGGGAGTCCAGAACTAGAGGGTGAGAGAGGAAAGATATAAAAGGGACCGAAGGGGCAACTTTTTCACACAGAGAGTGGTGCTTGTATGGAATGAGCTGCCAGAGGAAGTGGTGGAGGCTGGTACAATTGCAACATTTAAGAGGCATTTGGATGGGTATATGAATAGGAAGGGTTTGGAGGGATATGGGCCGGGTGCTGGCAGGTGGGACTAGTTTGGGTTGGGATATTTGGTCAGCATGGACGGGTTGGACCGAAGGGTCTGTTTCCATGCTGTACACCTCTATGACTCTATATCGTTTTCAGATTTCTCTCCTCTCACCTTAAAAATACGCCCCCGAGTCTTGAAATCCTCCATCCTAGCCGAAAAGATACCTGCTGTTCACCTTATCGCTGCCCCTCATGATTTTATAAACCTCTATAAGGTCATCACCCCTCGTCTCCTGTGCTCGTGTGGTCCCAGCCTTTCTGGTCTATTTTTACATCTCAAACCCTCCATTCCCGGCAACATCCTGGTTAATCTTTTCTGAACTCTTTCCAGTTTAATAACATCCTTCTTGTAACAAGGCGACCAGAGCTGGAGCTCACAGTGCTCCATAACAGGCTTCACCAATGTCCTAGGCGACCTCAACATCACATCCCAACTCCTATACTCAAAAGACTGAGCAATGAAGGCAAGCGTGCTAAACACCTTCTTAACCGCCCTGTGACACAAATTTCAAAGAATTATGTACCTGATCCCAGAGGTCTCTCTGTTCTACAACACGACCCAGGGGCCTATTATTAATCGTATAGGTCCTGCCTTTGTTAGTTTTTCCAAAATACAATACCCAACATTGATCCAAATTAAACTCGATCCGCCACTGCTCAGCCCATTGACCCAATTCATTAAGGTCGCAGATAAACCTCTTCACTGTCTACTACATCACCAATTTTAGCATCATCTGCAAGTTCACTAAACATATCTCATATACTCACATCCTAGTCATTTATATAAATGATAAACAAAAGATTAGATTAGGTTAGGTTAGATCCCCTATAGTACGGAAACAGGCCCTTTGGCCCAACAAGTCCCAACTTGTTAGGAAGGAAGATGTGTTGGACATTTTGACCAACTTGAGGATAGACAAGTCCCCCGGGCCTGACGGGATATATCCTAGGATTATGTGGGAAGCAAGAGAGGAAAGATTAGATTAGGTTAGGTTAGGTTAGATCCCCTATAATACGGAAACAGGCCCTTTGGCCCAACAAGTCCACACCAACCCTCCGAACAGCAACCCACCCAGACCCATTTCCCCTACCCTATATTTAACACTGGCTAATGCACCAAACACTATGGGAAATTTAGTACGGCCAATTGAACCGACCTGCACATCTTTGGACTGTGGGAGGAAACCAGAGCACCCGGAGGAAACCCACACAGACACGGGGAGAACGTGCAAACTCCACACAGACAGTCGTCCGAGGTTGGAATCGAACCCGGGTCCCTGGTGCTGTGAGGCAGCAGTGCTAACCACTCAGCCACCGTGCCGCAGCAGAAGTGGACCCACTTTCTATTCCTTGTGGAACATCACTGGTCACAGGCCTCCAGTCATCCTCTGTGTCCTACCATGAAGCCAATTTTGTATCCAGTTGGCTAGCTCACCCTGAATCCCATAAGACCTAACTTTACTAATTAGTCTACTATTTTGAACCTTGTCAAAGGCTTTACCATACAGACAATGCCTACTGCTCTGCCCTTGTCAATCTTCTTGTTTACTTTATTAAAAAAGTACTTTATTTCCTCACAAAAATCCATGACTATCCTTGATCAATCCTTGCCTCTCCAAATGCATGTAAATCCTATCTTTCGGAATCACCTCCAACAACTTATCGACCACCAATGTCAGACTCACAGGTCTACACTTTCCAGGCTTCTCCTTACAGCCTTTCTTAAACAATGACACAACAGTAGACACCCTCCAGTCATCCTGTACTGCACCCATGTCATAGAGTCATAGAGATGTTCAGCATGGAAACAGACCCTTCGGTCCAACCTGTCCGTGCCGACCAAATATCTCAATCCAATCTAGTCCCACCTGCCAACACACGGCCCATATCTCTCCAAACCCTTCCTATTCATATACCCATCCAAATGCCTCTTAAATGTTGCAATTGTACCAGCCTCCACCACTTCCAAGTTACAAGTGGAGTCCCGCAGGGATCAGTTCTGGGTCCTCTGCTGTTTGTAACTTTTATTAATGACTTGGAAGAGGGAGTCGAAGGGTGGGTCAGTAAATTTGCAGACGATACGAAGATTGGTGGAGTTGTGGATAGTGAGGAGGGCTGTTGTCGGCTGCAAAGAGACTTAGATATGATGCAGAGCTGGGCTGAGGAGTGGCAGATGGAATTCAACCCTGTCAAGTGTGAGGTTGTCCACTTTGGAAGGACAAATAAGAATGCAGCATACAGGGTTAAAGGTAGGGTTCTTAGTGAGGTGGAGGAGCAGAGGGATCTTGGGGTCTATGTTCATAGATCTTTGATCTTGGGGTCTATGTTCATAGATCTTTGAAAGTTGCCACTCAGGTGGATAGAGCTTGTAAGGAGGTCGATGGTGTATTAGTGTTCATTAGCAGAGGGATTGAATTCAAGAGTAGTGAAGTGATGTTGCAGCTGTACAGGACCTTGATTAGGCCACATTTGGAGTACTGTGTGCAGTTCTGGTCGCCTCA
>NC_057753.1:11628014-11629803 GCF_004010195.1 Chiloscyllium plagiosum
TTTATATAAATGATGAAAAGTAGAGGACCCAGCACCGATCCTTGTGGCACTCCACTGGTCACAGGCCTCCAGTCTGAAAACCAACCCTCCACCACCACCCTCTGTCTTCTACCTTTGAGCCAGTTCTGTATCCAAATGGGTAGTCATCCCCATATTCCATAAGAACTAACCTTGCTAATCAGTCTTCCATGAGGAACCTTGTTGAATGCCTTACTGAAGTCCATATAGATCACATCCACCGCTCTGCCCTCATCAATCCTCTTTGTTACTTCTTCAAAAATCTCAATCAAGTTTGTGAGACATGATTTCCCACGCACAAAGCCACGTTGACTATCCCTAAGTCTTTAGATGATACAAATATTTATTCAAGGGGCCCTGTAATTTCCTCCCTAACTTCCCACAATGTCATGGGATATGCTTGATCAGGTCATAAAGATTTATCTACCTTTATGTTTTCTAAGCCCTCCAGTACTTCCTCATCTGTAATGTGAACTGTTTTCAAAACATCAATATTTATTTCTGAGTTCTCTCGCCTCCATTTCTTTCTCAACAGTAAAAACTGACACAAAATATTCAATTAACAACTCTCCCTTCTCTTGGGGTTCAACACAAAGACGAACTCGTCAATCTTTAAGGGGTCCTACTTTCTCTTTCTAGTTGCTCCCTTTCTATCAATGTATTTGTGGAATCTCTTTGGATTACTGTTAACCTTACTTCACACAGAGGGTGTTGGGCATTTAGAACGTGTTGTCAGCAGAGTTGGTAGAGGCAGGCACAGTAGATTCATTTAAAGGTGCGCCTGGACAGATACATAAGTAGGTGGGGAGCAGAGGGATACAGATGCTTAGGAATTGACCGACAGGTTTAGACAGTACATTTGGATCGCCTCAGGCTTGGAGGACCGAAGGGCCTGTTCCTGGGCTGTAAAGTTTCTTTGTTCTTTGTTATTCTTATCTGCCAAGGCTATCTCATTCCTGAAGAAGGGCTTATGCCCGAAACGTCGATTCTCCTGTTCCTTGGATGCTGCCTGACCTGCTGCGCTTTTCCAGCAACACATTTTCAGCTCTGATCTCCAGCATCTGCAGCCCTCACTTTCTCTCGAAGGCTATCTCATATCCCCTCTTTGCCTTCTCAGAAAAACAGCCCCAGCCTGTGCAGCCTCTCCCTGTAGCTCAAATCTACTAGCTGTAGCTCAAAAACTACTCTTAGATAACTTTCTGCACTGTCCACTGTACCATCAATTTTAGTGTCATCCACAAACTTACTAACCATGCTTCCTGTCTCCAGGTAAGTAAGTCAAACCCCATTTTCACAAATGAGCGCACGGGCAGACGCACACATCTTGTCTATATGGCTTTGCGTTCTGTAAAACAAGATCAGAGTGGTGCCGGAAAAGTGCAGCAGGCCAGGCAGCATCCGAGGAGCAGGAAAATTGACGTTTCGGGCAAAAGCCCCTTCATCATCCATTCCTGATGAAGGGGCTTTTGCCCGAAACGTCGATTTTCCTGCTCCTCGGATGCTGCCTGGCCTGCTGCACTTTTCCGGCACCACTCTGATCTTGACTCTGATCTCCAGCATCTGCAGTCCTCACTTTCGCCACTCTGTAAAACAAACCTTTTTCCATCCTGAACACTTCATCACCTAAGACTCTTCATCTACCACTATTAACACTCCCTTTGCGTTTTACTCTGGTCAACCTCGCCATCCGTTCCACTTGCTCCTCCATCCACCCCTGTCTCTTCCACGTTATTAAACTCAACGCTTTTCTAGTCCCCCCTTCAGTTCAGAC
>NC_057753.1:11630303-11646345 GCF_004010195.1 Chiloscyllium plagiosum
TGTCCCCTCCATCAAACATTCCCAGGGATAGGGAGAGCACGGGGTTAGATACAGAGTAAAGCTCCCTCTACACTGTTCCCCACCCATCAAACCCTCCCAGGGACAGGGACAGCACGGGGTTAGATACAGAGTAAAGCTCCCTCTACACTCTCCCCTCATCCCAGGGACAGGGATAGCACAGGGTTAGATACAGAGTAAAGCTCCCTCTACACTGTCCCCCCATCAAACCCTCCCAGGGACAGGACAGCACGGGATTAGGACTGGCTGGGTTGACATCTCTCCCTGAACGTTCCAATCTCTCTCTCTCCCCCATTTACAATCCGGCTGATGGGCCAAGCTCTCGGTCACTGTCCCAGGAGCCAAGTGCAGCGTCTGA
Source organism: Chiloscyllium plagiosum (assembly GCF_004010195.1). Lineage (NCBI taxonomy): Eukaryota > Metazoa > Chordata > Chondrichthyes > Orectolobiformes > Hemiscylliidae > Chiloscyllium > Chiloscyllium plagiosum. The sequence continues at coordinate 11,630,680 of NC_057753.1, forward strand.
GTCAGGATCACGTGTTGTCTGACCTAGGCGCCCATAAAGCGGCAAGGGCATGTTGAAAATCTCTGAAGGGTTATTGCTGTCCACTGGAACCAAACTACAGGAGGAATTCCCCTCGATGGGAACGATCCCGTTTACTCCAGTCGTGACCCCTGACCCCCAGCCTCTCATTGCTGTTGGGTTGGAGAAGGGGGCGGCGTGGGTCTCACCTCAAAAATGGCGGCATCCTTGTCGTGCCTGTAGTCCTGATGATTGGCGTGCTTCCAGGGGATCCGGAACATTCCGAGATTGCGGTCCTCCCAGACCAGCCCCGGGTACCTCTCACTGTCCACTTGCTCGATCATCCACTGCTTCAGCCTGGGAGTGCTGCTCGGTACACCTGACATTCTGAGAGGCACAGAGAGTCAAGGCTGTGGGAGGGAGAGAGAGGGAGGGAGGATGGGGAGGGATGAGAGAGGGAGGGATGAGAGAGGGAGGGAGAAGAGGAAAGGATGTAATGAGAGAGAGGGAGAGACAGAGGAGAGATGAGAGGGAGGAGAGAGGGAGAGAGAGAGAGAGAGAGCAAGTGAGGGAGAGAAAAATGGAGAGATGGCGAGAGTCCCTGAGTCTGAGTGTGAACATCCCAACTCCCCCCACTCACCTCAATGTGACCTCCTGAACCACCCTCACCATGGCCCACCCAGCATCCTCCACCCTCTCATCCTGACCCTCCAAGCCCTCCTGGGTCACATTCTGAGGGTGTGAGAGTGTGGAGCAGAAAGGTGCAGCGGACAGTGGAAGGACTGTAAGGACAGTGAGTGGATAGAGGGAAGAAGGAAATAGAGCGAGGATGGATGGAGTGCAGTGAAGGGACAGGAGGATGGGGGAGGTTTGTGGATGGGGTGCATAAGTGAAGTTAAGGGCTGGAGGGGGTGAGGCGATCTCTGTGGAAGAGACAGAGGAAGGGGAGGGTAAGGAATCACTGTGTTTCACAGACCGGGTCAACCAGGTCCAGATAAGCAATGACAGGGTTAACCAGGTCAGGGTAACTGATATATCATTAACCTGTTAGTCTCTCCAGGATGCTGCCTCATCTTCCTGACACTTCCCTTTACCCCAAATCCATGTTCAGGATCTGATGCTGGTTTTAAGGAAAAACAATTGAGATTTCTCCCTGGCAGACTTACGTTTCCCCTGATCCTGGTCCCGGTTCAGCAGCAGCTGGGTTGCTCTGTTATTTGTTGTTTGTGAAAAATTCAGTGTCACCCAGCTCATTGCCTCTGCTCTGACTGTCTAATGCCAGTCTCCCGCCCTCCCCTTTATAGACTCACTCGATCACAAGCTTTCCCTTTCTCAGCAGCACTCCATGGTAAGAATCGCACAGTTACACCCACCCCCACCAAGGATTGAAGAAATTCCTCCTCATCTCTGCCTTTAATGGGTGTCCCGCCCACTCAGATGATACCTTCTGATGCCTAGACTTTCCCATAAGGGGAAACAACTTCTCCCCATCTACTCTGTCAAGTCCCCCAAAGGATCCTGTATGTTTCAATAGGCTCGCCTCTCAATCTTCTAAACACCAACATGAAGAAAGTGACGACAGCACATGCTGGACAGACAGAGTTGAGAAGGGTGGCGTTGAAAAAGCACCGCAGGTCAGGCAGCATCTGATCAGCAGGAGAGACGACATCAGGATGCCCGAAACATCGACTCTCCCGCTCCTCGGATGCTGCCTGACCTGCTGTGCTATTCCAACGCCACCCTTCTAAACTTCAACACATCCAGACTACTCAACCTCTCCACATAAGATAGTCCCTCCATGTCCAGGATCAGCCGAGTGAACCTTATCTGGACTACCTCCAAGGCTATTATGTCGTTCTTTAGATAAGGGGCCCAGAACTGTTCACAGTATTCTGGCGGTGGTCTGATTAGATGCCTCACACAGATTTAGCAAAACTTGCCCATACCCCATCCCCTCTGAATTAAAGACCAATGTTCCACTTGCCTTCCCCATCCTGCTGATCTTGGATGCTAATCCCTCTATCATTGGGAAAATACTGGAATCTATTTTTAATGAAAATGCATTTAGACAGTTTTAGTACAGTCAGGCAGAGTAAGCATGGTTTTGGGAAAGTGAAATGGTGTCTGATGAAATAACTAGAATCCTTTGAGGATCTGCTAAGCAGGGTAGATAATGGGGAGTCAGTAGATGTGAGGTATTTGGATTTTCAAAAGTCACTCAAGGTGTCATGTAGAAAGGTTATCACGCCTGACAAAAATATCTGGTGTTGGAAAGTGATACATTCGCATGGATAGAGGATTGGCTGACTAACAGGAAGTAGACAGTCAGAATAAACAGGTCAAACTGTAACTAATGGAATGCCACAGGGAGCAATGCCAAAATCTCAGCTATTTTCATATTTATAAATGACCTTGATGAAGGGACTGATTGTACCATAATCAAATTTGCAGCTGGCACAATGGGGTGGCACAGTGGTTAGCACTGCTGCCTCACAGCGCCTGACTGTGTGGAGTTTGCACATTCTCCCCATGTCTGTGTGGGTTTCCTCCCACACGCCAAAAATGTGCAGGTTAGGTGAACTGGCCATGCTAAATTGCCTGTAGTTTTAGGTAAAAGGGTAAATGTAGGGGAATGGGTCTGGGTGGGTTGCGCTTCGGCGGGTCGGTGTGGACTTGTTGGGCCGAAGGGCCTGTTTCCACACTGTAAGTAATCTAATATGAGGTTTGTAGTTAAAAACAATGACTGCAGATGCTGGAAACCCGAGTCTAGATTAGAGTGGTGCTGGAAAAGCACAGCAGTCCAGGCAGCATCCGAGGAGCAGTAAATCAACGTTTCGGGCAAAAGCCCTTCATCAGGAGGTTTGGCAGAACGATACAAAGAATGTGCAAAAGGACAAAGATTAGTTAGCAACAATTTGCCAGGCTCATCATAATGCGCGAAAATCAGCAGTTTCCATTTGATGAATATTAGAAGGTTCTAATGGGATAGAATATTAGAAAAAGCAAGATATTCTTAAAATGGAGGATGTGACTGCTGAATGCTCTGGGTGTTGTTGTACATGAATCACAAAGGTTTAAAAGGCAAGTATCACAAGTCATTAGGAAGGCAAGTGAAATGTTGCATTTTATTGTGAGGGTGGGTTTATCATGAATGCTATCATCCAATGTAGATTAGATTAGATTCCTTACAGTACAGAAACAGACCCTTTGGCCCAACAAATCCACACCGACCGTCCGAAGCGTAATCCACCCAGACCCATTCCCCATATTTACCCCGACTAATGCACCTAACACTATGGGAAATTTAGCACGGCCAGTTCACCTGACCTGCACATCTTTAGATTGTGGGAGGATACCAAAGCACCCAGAGGAAACCCACGCAGACGGGGAGAATGTGCAAACTCCACACAGACAGTCGCTTGAGGCGGGAATTGAACCTGGGTCCCTGGCGCTGTCAGGCAGCAGTGCTAGGAACCAGTACATCCATACAAAGAAAGAACATTGTAGCCAGCTCATGTAGCCAACCCACCTGCACAAGCGCTGGCAGCCATTTTCCCAGTTATTTGGCAATGAAGATCTGAAAAATGTGTTGCTGGAAAAGTGCAGTAGGTCAGGCAGCATCCAAGGAGCAGGAGAATTGACGTTTCGGGCATAAGCCCGATTCTCCTGCTCCTGGGATGCTGCCTGACCTGCTGCGCTTTTGCAGCAACACATTTTTCAGCTCTGATCTCCAGCATCTGCAGTCCTCACTTTCTCCTATTCAATGAAGATCATAAGACATAGGACCAGAAGTTGGCATCAAGTCCTCCACTCAATAAAGTCACAGCTGATTCAAAACTCCTCAACTCCACTTTCCTGCACTTCCCCCATAACCCTTGATTCAATTACTGACCGAGGAGCTGTCTACCACACCCTTGAATTTACTTAATGGCCCAGCCTCACTAGTAATCAAGTGTTTGGACCGACAAGTAACATCTGCATCACATAAATGCCAGATAATAGAACATAGAAGAATACAGCGCAGTATTTGGCCCTCGATGTTGCGCTGATCCAAGCCCACCTAACCTACACTAGCCCACTATCCTCCATATGCCTATCCAATGCCCGCTTAAATGCCCATAATGAGGGAGAGTCCACCACTGCTACTGGCAGGGCATTCCATGAACTCACGACTCGCTGAGTGAAGAACCTACCCCTAACATCTGTCCTATATCTATAATGGCCATTACCAACAAGAGACATATTAACTACTGCCCCTTGACATTCAATGGTGCTACCATCACTGACTTCCGCACTATCCTCAGGGTTACCGTTGATCAAACATTGACCATTAATACCATGCTACAAGAGCGGGTCAGAGGCTGGGAATCCCACAAGTCAGGAGGGTGAGGCAATACTCCCCACTTGCCCCAGATGGGGTGGGCTCAGGGCTCAGCTCCATCACTGGAGAAGCTCGACTCCGCCCAGAGACAGAGCAAGGTTCGCCTGCGGCATCTCGCGCGCGGAGGCGGGGCTGGCGATGGCGGGCAGCGGCGTCCACAATGCACCGCGCTGCTGAAAGCGGTCTATCTGCGGGCGCGGCGCAGGCGCACTACACCCCGCCCTGGCCCGCGGGGCAGGCCGGGAGCGCCACCATTTTGAGGACAGAGCCGAACGGCGCTCGAGGGAACATGGCGCTCGGCTCCACCCGTCCACCACCTCCCTCGCCCACCCCGCGAAACATTAGCCCCCTCCCTCTCCCCAAAACATCACAACTCCCGAGTTGGAGGGTCGGTTAGAGTGACGTTTCGGTTACCGGTTGGATGGGGAGGTTTTGGTTTGCTCCGTCTCTGGGTCTGAGTACGTGTGTCCCTTCTCTCTCCCGACCTTCCGTCCCGATGGCGGCAGCTCAGCGTCGACCGTTGGACCGGCACCGCGCATGCGACTCTACTCGCGCAGCCCCTGCGCATGCGTATCGAAGGGCAGTGCCCACGCGCCCCTCCTCGTCCGCGCGCCCTCCTTCGTCTCGACCCCACAAATTGAGCCATTTCCTGAATGGGAGGGTCTGCCATTGAAGTCTACATATAAAAGCACACACATATATACGTGTCTGTGTGCATGCACGCACGTCTGCATATATGTCTGTATGCAATTTTGTGTATGTGTGTTAATTTCTGTGTGCATGTATTTATATGTATGTAAGTGTGTGTATTTATATGTGTTAATTTGTGTGCATGTCTTTATATATTTTGTATGTAATTATATGTATGTAAATGTGTGTGCATATTTATGTGTGTGTGTATTTCTCTGTATGAGTGTATTTACATGCATGTGTGTGCAGGGGCACAGATCTGTTTTTGTTTTGACTTAAAGGGAAATTGCTGCAGGAACTCAGCAGGTCTGACAGCACTTGTGAAACTGGGGAATGCTTGGCGGTGCCTTTGCCAAGAGAGGAAAAGAGACCATCAGCCTGTGAGAAATAGGAACCGGAGTACCCCTTTCAGCCCCTTGAGCCCACTCTGCCATTCAGTTGGATCATGGCTTATCCCAATTCCCTCACCTCCATGTTCCTGCCCTTTCCCTGTAACCCTTGATTTCCTTGACTGATCACGAACCTGTCTCAGCCATAAATATACACAGCGATTCTTCCTCCATAGCTCTCTGTGGCAAGTGTAACTGGCATTCCTTTATTCTGAGACTGTGTTCTCTGGCCCTAGACTGTCCCATGAGGAGAAACATCCTCTCAGCATTTACCCTGTCAAGCCCCTTAAAATCACCTCTCATTCTTAAACGCCATAGGGTACAGACCCAACCTGTTTAACCTTTGCCAATGTGCCAATCCCTCCAAACCAGAAATCGTCCAAATGAACCTTCATTAAACTGCTGCAGGGTGGTACATTGGCTCAGTGGTTAGCAAAGCTGTCTCATAGCACCAGGGACTCAGATTTCATTCCACCTTTGGGCGACTGTGTGGAGTTTGCACATCCTCGCCTGTGTCTGTGTGGGTTTCCTCTGGGTGCTCTGGTTTTCTCCCACAGTCCAAAGATGTGCAGGTTAGGGTGGGTTGGTTGGTTGTGCTAAATTACCCATAGTGCCCAGGGATATGCAGGTTAGGGTGGGTTGGCTGTGCTAAATTACCCATAGTGCCCAGGGATGTGCAGGTTAGGGTGGATTGGCTGTGCTAAATTACCCATAGTGCCCAGGGATATGCAGGTTAGGGTGGGTTGGCTGTGCTAAATTACCCACAGTGCCCAGGGATATGCAGATTAGGGTGGATTGGCCATGCTACATGTCCCACAGTGTTCAGGGATGCGTAGGTTAGGTGCATTAGTCAGGGGTAAACATAAGGTAGGGTGAATGGTTTTGGATGGGTTACTCTTCGGAGGGTTGGTGTGGACTTGTTGGGCTGAAGGGCCTGTTTCCACACTGTAGGGATTCTGTTCTCCGAATGGTGTGACATGAATGGGTTAGTTGTATTCCCACTGCCTGTGAGCTTTCTTCCCTTGAGTGCCCATCCAATTTCCTTTTCAGGCTGTATGTTTGAGGAGCCAATGACAGCCATTCAACCCATCAAGTTTGCTCTGCCACTCAATGAAGCTGATCTGATCGTCCTCCACTCCCTTTCCTGTCTTTTTCCCCTAAATTCCCTTTCTGATTAAAAACGTCTCCCTCTCTTTGTCTCAGCCTTGAATACCCACAATGCCCCAGCTCCGACAGCCCCCTGCAGTAAAGAATTCCACAGATTCACTCCACCCCCACCTCAGAGAGAGAAGAAATTCCTCCCCATCTCTGTCTTCAATCGGCGACCCCCTCTGAGATGACGCCCTCTAGACTCTCCCACACAAGATGGGAAACAACCTCTCCACATCTCCCCCTGTCAGTCTCCCCTCCCCTCCGTCTGTCTCAATATGGTCTCCCCTTGTTCTTCTAAACCCTATGAGTACAGGCCCAACCGACTCACTCCTCATAAGGCAGTCCCCCCCGTCCCCAGGATCAGCCGAGTGAAATTCTCTGGACTGCCTGCAATGACAGTGTATCTTTCCTTAGATGAGGGTCCCAGAACTATTCATAGTACTCCAAACGCAGTCTGACCAGTGCCTTGTACAGTTTTAGCAAAAACTTCCTCTATTTGTACTCCATCCCCTTTGAAATAATGGCTAATATTTGTCCTCCCTGTTCCCCGCTGAACTCGGATGCTAGCTTTTGTGATTCACGGACAGGGACTCGCGATCCCTCTGTCCTGCAACTTTCTCAATTTGAATATTGGTCAGCTCCTCAATTCTTACTGCCAGAGTGCATCCCCTTGTATGTTGCAACGTTATATTCCTTTTTTTTAAACCCACTCACTTAACCTGTTGATATCCCTTTGCAGAATCTGTGTGTCATCCTCACTACTTGCCTTCCAGCTTGTTTTGGTGTCATCGGCAAACTTGCTGATGATCGATTCACTTCGATTATCCCAGCATTTCATGTATATATTGTAAGTAATTTGTCATCCCAGCACTGATCCCTTGATGCACTCCACTAGTTACAAGTCACCAGCTACTCATTTTGAAACTAATGATTCTCTCTTTGAGGACGTCCGACAATTTTCCCGGATAATCGTCACATTTTTATACAACAATTGGTAGCTGGCCAACTTAAATTTGGTCATTTTTTGTTTTGAAAACCTCCCTTCCCAACAACTTAAAGACCTATCCGCAGTCTCTCTTCTGTGATACTCTTAGTCAAGACCAGGGCACATATTTTTAAGGTGAGAGGGAAACGATTTTAAAAAGACATGAGGGCAAATTTTGTTTTTAACACAGAGGGTGGTTCGTATGTGGAATGAACTTCCTGAGGAAGTGGTGGATGTGGGTACAGTCACAATGTTTAAAAAACATTTGGATAAGTACATGAATAAGAAATGTTTGGAGGAATATGGGCTAAGCACAGGTAGGTGGGACTATTCAGTTTGGGATTATGTTCAGCGTGGACTAGTTGAACCAAAGGGTCTGTTTCCGTACTCTAGAACTTGAAGTGGACTTGTTCCAGAACAAACACTTATAAGTACAGTATTTTTTCCTGAGTGCCTCATTTTGTCATTGCTTAAAATACCTGGCCATATCTGTCACCTCTGCCAGTGCAAACGTTTCTGCAGTTAAAGTTCTTTTAAGTGCTCTCTTCATTTTCCTGGTTCGCAGGCTAACAAACTGTATATCTCTCCCCAGTGAAAACGTAAGGTCGCCGTGCTTGACAAACCTGGCGGGGAGATCAATGAATCAAAATGAATGCGAAGTACCTGCCAGACCCTGGAAATCTGAAATATAACTGCAGAAGGCTGGAGAAACTCTGCTTGAACTGACAGGCACTGTGGAGAGAGAAAATAGAGATAGTATTGCGACGCTTCTTCAGAGTACTTATAGAGTCCTTTCGGTCCAACCAGTCCATGCCGACCAAAATCCCACACTAGACTAGCCCCACCTCTGCCTGCGCTGAGCCCATATCCCTCCAAACCTTTCCTATTCATGTACTAAGGTAAATGTCTTTTAAATGTTGTAACTGTACCCACATCTACCACTTCCTCAGGAAGTTCATTCTGCACGCGAACCACCCTCTGTGTAAAACAAGATTGCCCCTCGTGTGTTTTTAAAATCTTTCTCCTCTCACTTCCAAAATATACCCCCTACTCTTGAAATCCCCCATTCTAGGGAAATGACACTTGCCATTCTTATCTGGACCCCTCATAATTTTATAATCCTCTATAAGGTCACCCCTCAACCTCCTATGCCCCAGTGAAAAAAAACTCTGAGCCTATCCAGCCTTTTATAACTCAAACGCTCCATTCCTGGCAACGTCCTGGTAACTCTTGTCTGAACCCTCTCCACCTTAATAATTATCCTTCTTGTAACAGGGAGACCAAAGCTGGACACAGTACTCCAGACAAGGCCTCACCAATGTCCTGTACAACCTCAGTATGCCGTCCCGACTCCTGTATTCAAAGGTCTAAGTAGAGAAGGCAAATGTGCTAAACACCTTTGTAACCATCCTATCTACATGTGACTTGAACTTCAAAGAATTATACCTGAACCCCTGGGTCTCTCTGTTCTGCAATACTATCCAAGGCCCGATGTTTAAGTCTCGTCTTTGTTTGTTTTACCAAAATGCAACACCTCGCTTTTCTCCAAATTAAAATTCATCTCGCCACACCTCAGCCCATTGACCCAATTGATCAAGATCTCTTTGTAATCTTAGATAATCTTCTTCACTGCCCACTTATACCACCAATCTTCGTGTCATTCGCAAGCTTACCAACCTTGCCTTCTATATTCTCATCCAAATCATTTATATAAATAACGAAAGTGTCCCTGTGGAACACTGCTGGTGGCAGGCCTCCAGTTCATAGAGCAACCCTCCAGCACCACTCTCTGTCTCCTACTGTTAAGCAGAAAAACACACACACTCAGAAACACAGACACAGCAGTGTCTTTAAGACAGAGACAGAAAGGTTTTGATTAATAAGGGGGATGAAGGGTCACGGTGAGAAGGCAGGAGAATTGTGTTGAGAAACATTTCAGCCACGATCAAACAGCAGAGCAGATTCGACGGGCCAATTGGTCTTAACCTGTTCCAATTTCTTACGCTGTGTATTCTGAAGTTCTGATTCGACTTGAAACATTTACTCTGTTTCTGTCTCCCCAGCAGATGCTGCTAGGACCTGCTGAATTTCTCTAGGCTTTACTTGTTTTTATTTGGGAAGACTTGTCTATGTGGGAATGGGCCTGACTGGAAAACTGCTCCTTCTTGGAAGTGCAAGTGCGTGTTGTTGAAAGTTATATTTTCTTGAGGTCTGATTTGCCTCCAGCACTTCCCCAATAGTATCATATTTTCAGAGTGACGCTTCTAATGCACAACCACTCTACTTTCTGTGCATTATTTCTCATTTGAGCTAATAGTAGGGGAGTGTTGTCGAACAGAGAGACCTAGGGGTGCAGGTACATAGCTCCTTGAAAGCGGCACCACAAGTAGGTGAAGAAGGCCTTTGGTACGCTTGCCTTCATCCGTCAGCGCATTGAATACAGGAGTTTGAACATCATGTTCCAGCTGTACAGCACATTAGGGAGGCCGTGTGTGGAGTACTGCATACAATTCAGGCCGTTCTGTTACAGGTAGGTTAAGTTACTATATTTTACATTAGAATTAAGTCTCTGCACAACAGCGTGGGCCTAAGGGCCTGTTTTGTGCTGTACTTTTCTGTGTCTACGTTCTATGTTCTAAACCAGAAAGGTTACAAGAAAGACCTACAAGGATCTTACCGAGGTTGGAAGTTTGAGTGAAAAGGAGAGGCTGGATAGACTGGGACATTTTTCCCTCGAGTGTAGGAGGCAGAGGTGTGACCTTATAGCGCTTTATAAAATTATGAGGAGCATAGATAAGGTGAATAGCTTTTCCAAGGGGAGTCCAAAAGTAGGGGCATAGGTTTAAGGTGAGAGGGGCAAGTTATAAAAAAGGACGTCAGGGGTCACCTTTTCACACAGAGGATGGTGTATATATAGAATGAGCTGCCAGAGGAAGTGGTGGAGGCTGGTATAATTACATCATTAAAAAGGCATCTGGATGGGTACATGAAGAGAAAGGGTTTAGAGGAATATGGGCCAAATGCAGGCAAAATGGGACGGGTTCACTTTAGGAATCCTGGTCAGCATGGACGAGTTGGTGTGAGGGTCTGTTTCCATCTGTCTGACTCCCTGACCCTTTCCCTGGTTCCAGTCTTTTGTGAGTATCTGCCTCGTTTGATCAGAAGCCCATTAACATTCCGTTAGTCGACTGTTACTTCTGGATTATCCCAATTCAGCCTGATGTCTAATAGCTTCCAAACAGCAACTTTCAAATCTGAATTTCCTTATCAACTAATCTACTTCAAATTGCTTTAATACTTCTACTCCACAGGAAATTGTCTATGTGCAGGAAAGATGGTACAGTTGGGAAAAGAAGCGAGTCAAACAATCAAGGCAGGCAGGGACAAAGCAGAGAACAAGGTAGGACTGATACATTAAACTGCATTTACTTCAATGCAGAGGCCGAACAGGGAAGGCAGATGAAATCAGGGCATGGTTAGAAACATGGGACTGGGATATCGTAGCAATTACAGAAACATGGCTCAGGGATGGACAGGACTGGCAGCTTAATGTTCCAGGATACAAATGCTGTGGGAAGGGAGGCAAGAGAGGACAGGGAGTAGCATTTTTGATCAGGGATAGTATTCCTGCTGTACTTAGGGAGGATATTTCTGGGAATACATCCAGGGAAGTTATTTGGGTGAAACTAAGAAATAAGAAAGGGATGATCACCTTACTGGGATTGCATTATAGACCCCCTAATAGTCAGAGGGAAATTGAGAAAAAAGTTTGTAAGGAGATCTCAGTTATCTGTAAAAATAATAGGGTGATTATGGTAGAGGATTTTAGCTTCCCAAACATAGACTGGGACTGCCATAGTGTTCAGGGTTTAGATGGAGAGGAATTTGTTAAGTGTGCACAAGACAATTTTCTGATTCAGTATGTGGATATACCTACTAGAGAAGGTGCGAATCTTGACCTACTCTTGGGAAGTAAGGCAGGCCAGGTGACCGAGGTGTTAGTGGGACAGCACTTTGGGGCCAGCAACCAAATTCTATTAGTTTTAAAATAGTGATGGAAAATGATAGACTGGATCTAAATTGGGCTAATTTTGACAATATTAGGCAAGAACTTTCGAAAGCTGATTGGGTGCAGATGTTCGCAGGTAAAGGGATGACTGGAAAATGGGAAACCTTCAGAAATGAGATAACGAGAGTCCAGAGAAAGTATGTTCCTGTTAGGGTGTAAGGAAAGGCTGGTAGGTGTAGGGAATGCTGGATGACTAAAGAAATTGAGGGTTTGGTATAGAAAAAGAAGGAAGCATACGTCAGGTATAGACAGGATAGATCGATTGAATCCTTAGAAGAGTATAAAGGCAGTAGGAGTATACTTTAGAGGGAAATCAGAGGGCAAAAAGGGGACATGAGCTTTGGCAAATAGAGTTAAGGGGAATCCAAAGGGATTTTATAAATACATGAAGGACAAAAGGGTAACTAGAGAGAGAATAGGGCCCCTCAAAGATCAGCAAGGCGGCCTTTGTGTGGAGTTGCATCAGTGTTTACTGTGGAGAAGGACATGGAAGATGTAGATTTGGGAAATAGATGGTGACATCTTGAACAAAGAGCAAAGAAAATTTATAGTCCAGGAACAGGCCCTTCGGACCTCCAAGCCTGAGCCCATCCAAATGTACTGTCTAAACCTGTCGACCAATTCGTAAGTATCTGTATCCCTCTGCTCCCCACCTACTCATGCATCTGTCCAGATGCATCTTAAATGAATCTATCGTGCCTGCCGCTACCACCTCTGCTGGCAACACGTTCCAGACGCTCACTACCCTCTGTGTGAAGTACTTGCCGCATGTATCCCCCTTACACTTTCCACCTCTCACCTTGAAAGTGTGACCTCTCATTAATGAATCCTTCACCCTGGGAAAAAGCTTACCTCTATCCACCCTGTCTATACCCTTCTTGATTTTGTAAACCTCAATCAGGTCTCCCCTCAATCTTCTTTTTTCTAATGAAAACAATCCTAACCTACTCAACCTCTCTTCATAGCTAGCTAGCTAGCACCTTCCACACCAGGCAACATCCTCGTAAACCTTCTCTGCACCCTCTCCAAAGTGTCTACCTCCTTTTGGTTATGTAGCGACCAGACTTGCCAGTTCTTACACTCAATACCCCATCCAATGAAGGCAAGCATACTATATGCCTTCTTGACCACTCTGTCCACCTGTGCAGCAACCTTCAGGATACAATGGACCTGCACTCCCAGATCTCTCCGCCCATCAACTTTTCCCAAGGCTCTTCCATTCATTGTATAATTCGCTCTCGAATTAGACTTGCCTAAATGCATCACCTCATGTTTGTCTGGATTGAATTCTATCTGCCACATTTCTGCCCAACTCTCCAATCTATCTATATTCTCCTGTATTCTCTGACAGTCCCTTATGCTTTCTGCTACTCCACTAATCTTTGTGTCATCTGCAAACTTGCTGATCATACCAACAGTGTCCTCTTCCAGATCATTTATGTATATTACAAACAGTGGCCCCAACACTGATCCCTGTGGAACACCACTGGTCACCTTTCTCCATTTCGAGAAACTCCCTTCAACTACTACTCTCTGTCTCCTGTTGCTCAACCAGTTCTTTATCTACCTAGCTAGAACACCCTGCACACCATGTGACTTCAATTTCTCTATTATTTTACCATGGGGAACCTTATCAAACGCCTAACTAAGTCCATGTATATGACATCAACAGCCCTTCCTTCATCTATCAACTTGGTCACTTCCTCAAAGAACTCTATTAAGTTGGTAAGGCACAATCTCCCCCGGAACAAAACCATGTTGCTGTTCTTTTCTAAATATAAATAGATCCTATATCTCAGAACCCTCTCCAGCAACTTTCCCACCAGCGACGTCAGGCTCACTTGTCTGTAGTTACCCAGAATATCCCTACTACCCTTCTTGTACAAGGGGACAACATAAGCAACCCTCCAGTCCTCCGGCATCTCACATGTATTTAAGGATGCCACAAAGATATCTGTCAGGGCCCCAGCTATTTCCTCTCTTGCCTCCCTCAGCAACCTGGGATAGATCCCATCTGATCCTGGGGATTTGTCCACCTTAATAACCTCTAGCATACCCAACACATCTTCCCTACTTATGTCAACGTGATCCAGACTAATCAAACTTCTATCTCTAATCTCAAGAGTCATCATGTTCCTCTCCTCAATGAACATTACTACGACTACAATGTAGTGACTACAATGACTACAAAGTAATCATTCAGAATCTCACCCATTCTCTCAGGTTTGACACACAGCCTTCCTTCATTATCCTTTAGTGGATCAATCCTTTCTCTAGTTATCCACTTGCTTCTTATATAAGAATAAAATGCTTTGGCATTCTCCTTAATTCTGCTCGCTAAAGCTATTTCATGGCCCCTTTTAGCCCGCTTGATTCCTCATTTAAGACTTGTCCTACTCTTCCGATATTCCTCCAGGGCCCATTCTGTTCTTAGCTGCCTAGACCTTATGTACGCTTCCCTTTTCCTCTTGGCTAGTCGTACAATTACTCCTGTCATCCACGGTTCACGAATCTTGCCCTTCCTATCCTTTGCCTTCAACGGGACATGCCTATCCTGCACTATCTTTAATCTATCTTTGAAAGCCTCCCACATCTCAAATGTGGACTTCGCTTCAAATAGCTGTGTCCAATCCACACATCAGAGCTCCTGCCTAATTTTGATAATAATTAGCCTTGGCCCAGTTTAGCACTCTTCCCTTAAGGGCCACTCTCATCTTTATCTACCAGTATTCTAAAACTTACAGAATTGTGGTCACTGTTCCCAAAGAAATCCCCCACCACAACTTCCACCACCTGTCCTGGCTCATTCCCCAGTACCAGGTCCAATATGGCCCCTTCCCTCGTCGGACTATTGACATACTGCTCTAGAAAACGCTCCTGGACGCTTCTTACAAATTCTACCCCATTCAGACCTCTGACGCTAAGTGTATCCCAGTCAATGTTGGGAAAATTAAAATCTCCCATCACCACTACCCTATTGCCTCTACATCTTTCCATGAAGTGCTGGATGTCTTGAAACACATAAAGTGGATAAATCCCCAGGACCAGATCAGGTGTACCCTAGAACTCTGTGGAAGTGAGGGAAGTTATTGCTGGGCCTCTTGCTGAGATATTTATATCATCATTAGCCACAGGTGAGGTGCCGGAAGACTGCAGGTTGGCAAATGTGGTGCCACTGTTTAAGAAAGGTGGAAAGGAAAAGCCAGAGAATTATAGACCGGTGAGGCTGACCTTGATGGTGGGCAGGTTGTTGGTGGGAATCCTGAGGGACAGGATTGACATTGTATTTGGAGAGGCAAGGACTGATTAGGGATATTCAGCATTGCTTTGTGCATGGGAAATCATGTCTCATGAACTTGATTGAGTTTTTATTTAAGAAGTAACAAAGAGGATTGAAGAGGGCAGAGCCATAGACATGATCTATATGGACTTCAGTAAGGCATTTGACAACGTTCCCCATGGGAGACTGATTAGCAAGGTTAGGTCTCACGCAATACAGGGAGAACTAGCCATTTCGATACAAAACTGGTTCACAGGTACAAGGCAGAGGGTGATGGTGGAGGGTTGTTTTTCAGACCGGAGGTCTGTGACCAGTGGTGTGCCACAAGGATCAGTGCTGGGTCCACTACTTTTCGTCATTTATATAAATGATTTCAATGTAAACATAATATGTACAGTTAGAAGTTTATAGATGACACCAAAATTGTAGTGGACAGCAAAGAAGGTTACCTCAAATTACAACGGGATCTTGTTCAGATGGGCCAATGGGCTGAGAAGTGGCAGATGGAGTTTAATTCAGATAAATATGAGGTGCTGCATTTTGGAAAAGCAAATCTTAGCAGGACTTATACACTGAATGGTAAGGTCCTAGGGAGTGTTGCTGAACAAAGAGACCTTGGAGTGCAGGTTCATAGCTCCTTGAAAGTCGAGTCACAGGTAGATAGGATAGTGAAGGAGGCGTTTGGTATGCTTTCCTTTATTGGTCAGAGTATTGAGTACAGGA
>NC_057753.1:11649446-11651677 GCF_004010195.1 Chiloscyllium plagiosum
GGCTCAGAAGGGAAAGGGGGAGAGGAGGAGAGCGCTAGTTATAGGGGACTCTCTAGTTAGAGGGACGGACAGGCGGTTCTGTGGACATGGGTGAGACTCTCAGTTGGTTTGTTGCCTCCCGGGTGCCAGGGTCCGAGACGTCTCAGACTGTGTCTTCAGAATCCTTAAGGGGGAGGATGTGCAGCCAGAAGTCGTGGTGCACATTGGCACCAACGACATAGGTAGGAAGAGGGGTGGGGAGGTCATTCAGAAGCTTAGGGAGTTAGGCTGGAAGCTGAAAGCTAGGACGGACAGAGTCGTCATCTCTGGGTTGTTGCCGGTGCCATGTGACAGTGAGGCAAGGAATAGGGAGAGAATGCAGTTGAACACGTGGCTGCAAGGATGGTTAGGAGGGACGGCTTTAGGTATTTGGACAATTGGACTGCATTCTGGGGAAGGTGGGACCTGTACAAGCAGGACGGATTGCACCTGAACCAGAAGGGCACCAATATCCTGGGAGGTAGGTTTGCTAGCACTCTTCGGGGGGGGGGGTTAAACTAATTTGGCAGGGGGATGGGATCCGGACTTGTAGTCCAGCAAGTAGGCTAGCTGTCTGTCAGGATGTCCAAGAATGTAGGGAGGCTGTGGAGAAGGTAGCACTGACTTGGAATACTTGCGGACACAGAGATGGGTTCAAGTGTGTATACTTCAATGCAAGGAGTATCAGAAATAAGGTGGGTGAACCTAAAGCGTGGATCGGTACTTGGGACTACGATGTTGTGGCCATCACTGAAACGTGGATAGAAGAGGGACAGGAATGGTTGTTGGAGGTTCCTGGTTACAGATGTTTCAGTAAGATTAGGGAGGGTGGTAAAAAAGGAGCTAATTAGAAATAGTAGAACGGCTGCAGAAAGGCAGTTCGAGGGGGATCTGCCTTTGGAGGTAGTATGGGCTGAAGTCAGAAATAGGAAAGGAGCAGTCACCTTGTTGGGTGTTTACTATAGGCCCCCCAATAGCAGCAGAGATGTGAAGAAACAGATTTTGGAAAGGTGTAGAAGCCACATGACAGTCATGGGCGATTTCAACTTTCCAAATATTGATTGGAAGCTCTTTAGATCAAGTAGATTGGACGGGGCGGTGTTTGCGCAGTGTGTCCAGGAAGCCTTTCTAACTCAGTATGTAGATTGTCCGACCAGAGGGGAGGCCATATTGGATTTGGTAACAAACCGGGACAAGTGATGGGCTTGTTAGTGGGTGAACATTTTGGTGATGGTGACCACAATTCTGTGATTTTAACCTTGGCTATAGAGAGAGATAGGTACATGCATCAGGGTAGCTTTTACAATTGGGGGAAGGGTAAATACGATGCTGCAAGACAGGATCTGAGGAGCATAAGTTGGGAGCATAGGCTATCAGGGAAGGATGTCGTTGAAATGTGGAACTTTTTCAAGGAACAGATACGACGTGTCCTTGATATGTATGTACCTGTCAGGCAGAAAGAGATGGTCGTGTGAGGGAACCTTGGTTGACAAGGGAGGTTGAATGTCGAGTAAAGAGGAAGAAGGAGGCTTACATAAGGTTGAGGAAACAAGGTTCAGACAGAGCGTTGGAGGGATACAGGATAGCCAGGAGGGAGCTGAAGAAAGGGATTAGGAGAGCTAAGAGAGGGCATGAAAAATCTTTGGCGGGTAGGATCAAGGATACCCCAAGGCCTTTTATACGTATGTGAGAAACACGAGAATGGCAAGAACGAGGGTAGGTCCGATCAAGGACAGTAGTGGGAGACTGTGCATTGAGTCGGAAGAGATAGGAGAGGTCTTGAATGAGTACTTTTCTTAAGTATTTACAAATGAGAGGGACTGTATTGTTGAAGAGGAGAGTATGAAACGGACTGGTAAGCTAGAGGAGATACTTGTTAGGAAGGAAGATGTGTTGAGCATTTTGAAAAACTTGAGGATAGACAAGTTCCCCGGGCCTGACGGGATATATCCTAGGATTATGTGGGAAGCAAGAGAGGAAATTGCAGAGCCGTTGGCAATGATCTTTTCATCTTCACTGTCAACGGGGGTGGTACCAGGGGACTGGAGAGTGGCGAATGTTATGCCCCTGTTCAAAAAAGGGAATAGGGATAACCCCGGGAACTACAGGCCAGTTAGTCTTACTTCGGTAGTAGGCAAAGTAATGGAAAGGGTTCTGAGGGATAGGATTTATGAGTATCTGGAAAGACACGGCTTGATTAGGGACAGCCAGCA
>NC_057753.1:11651932-11654058 GCF_004010195.1 Chiloscyllium plagiosum
CCTATGGTGTATTAGCGTTCATTAGTAGAGGGATTGAATTCAAGAGTCGTGAGGTGATACTGCAGCTATACAGGACCTTGGTAAGGCCACATTTGGAGTACTGTGTGCAGTTCTGGTCGCCTCACTTTAGGAAAGATGTGGAAGCTTTAGAGAGGGTGCAGAGGAGATTTACCAGGGTGTTGCCTGGAATGGAGAATAGGTCGTACGTGGATAGGTTGAGAGTGCTAGGCTTTTTCTCATTGGAACGTCGAAGGATGAGGGGTGACTTGATAGAGGTTTATAAGATGATCAGGGAAATAGATAGACAGTCAGAGACTTTTTCCCCGGGTACAACAGAGTGTTACAAGGGGACATAAATTTAAGGTGAAGGGTGGAAGGTATAGGGGAGGTGTCAAGGGTGGGTACTTTACCCAGAGAGTGGTGGGGGCATGGAATGCGCTGCCTGTGGGAGCGGCAGAGTCAGAATCATTGGTGACCTTTAAGTGGCAATTGGATAGATACATGGATAGGTGCTTAAGCTAGGACAAATGTTCAGCACAACATCATGGGCCGAAGGGCCTGTTCTGTGCTGTATTGTTCTATGTTCTATCTACCTCTGGGCACTACGGGTAATTTAGCACGGCCAATCCACCCTAACCTGCATATCCCTGGGCACTATGGGTAAGTTAGCGTGGCCAATCCACACTAACCTTACACATCCCTGGGCACTATGGGTAATTTAGCATGGCCAATCCATTCTAACCTGTACGTCCCTGGGCACTATGGGTAATTTAGCATGGCCAGTCCACCCTAACCTGTACATCCCTGGGCACTATGGTCATTTAGCATGGCCAATCCATCCTAACCTGCACATCACTGAGCACTTTGGGTAATTTAGCACAGCCAATCCACCCGAATTATGGGGCTGGATCCACTCCCCACTTTCCAGCACAAATGCTGGGAATGTTTTGAGAGGAGACACATGTAGTGTTTCAAGCTGGCAGAAGGTGGAGGAGATGTTCCATAGGGATGAGCACTGAAATGCTCCCGCTGCCCTCAGTTTGCTCCACTTTGGGAATCTATGATGCAATGCCTTGCTAATTAATTTCACATATAATTGTCAAATTATATAGGATGACATGAAATTGGAGTTGGGGATGTTACTGACGTGACGGTAGGGGACTTTCCTTTATTTCTCAGGGGAACGTAGGTATGGCTGGCATTTGGTGACTGCCCTTAATCGTCCCTCTCACTGCCTGCCTCTCTCAGCCATTTCAATTGGTGGTTAAGAGTTGCTGTGGGGACTGGGGTCACATGGAGGGCCCAAGCCAGGCAAGCACAACAGATTTCCTTCACTAAACAGGGCCTTTGGTGAATCTGACGAGGGGCTTTTAACCCCATTCGATGACGGTTGCCATGGTCACTGTGTCTGAGACCAGCAAACCCCATCAAATTGGCTCTATCGGGCAGCACGTTGGCTAGCACCGCTGCCTCACGGAGTCAGGGACCTGCGTTCAATTCCAGCTTCGGGCAACTGTGGAGTTTGCACATTCTCTCCCTGTGTCTGTGTGGGTTTCCTCTGGGTGCTCCGGTTTTCTCCCACAGTCCAAAGATCTGCAGGTTCGGGTGGAATATCAGAGGGTGTTACAGTGAGGGGTGTGGGATTTATCGGAGAGTGCTACAGTGAGGGATGTGGGATTTATCAGAGTGTTACAGTGAGGGATGTGGGGTATATCAGAGTGTGTTACAGTGAGGGGTGTGGGATATCTCAGAGTATTATAGTGAGAGGTGTGGAGTATCAGAGAGTGTTACAGTGAGGGGTGTGTATATCAGGGAGTGTCACAATGAGGAGTGTGGGGTATATCAGAGAGTCATACAGTGAGGGGTATGGAGCGGATCAGAGAGTGTAACAGTGAGTGGTGTGGGTAATATCCAATAAAGGTATGGTGAGGGGTGTGGAGTATGTCAGAGTGTCAAAGTGAGGGGTGTCAGATATATTAGAAAGTGTAACAGTGAGGGATGTGGATTATATCAGAGAGTGTTACAGTGAGGGGTGTGGGGTATATCAGAGAGTGTTACAGTGAGGGGTGTGGGGTATATCAGAGAGTGTTACAGTGAGGGGTGTGGGGTATATCAGAGAGTGTTAC
>NC_057753.1:11657370-11668645 GCF_004010195.1 Chiloscyllium plagiosum
GGTATATCAGAGAGTGTTACAGTGAGGGGTGTGTGGTATATCAGGGTGTGTTACAGTGAGGGGTGTGGGGTATATCAGAGAGTGTTACAGTGACGGGTGTGGAGTATATCTGGGTGTGTTACAGTGAGGGGTGTGGAGTGTATCTGAGAATGTTACAGTGAGGAGTGTGGAGTATATCTGGGTGTGTTAAGTGAGGGGTGTGGGGTATATAAGGATGTGTTACAGTGAGGGCTGTGGGGCATATCAGAGACTATTGCAGTAAAGGTGAAGGGTTAATCAGAGACTGTTACAGTGTGGCATATTTATAGCAGTCCTGAATTGTCAGACACGTATCAAAAAAAATTACATGACCTCAGAATTGGACATCTCCAGGGAGCTGCTGTGCCAGATGTTGTTTTCACTTCTCATGGAAAATCAGAACACAAGATGATTATTTCAAACTGAGCTCTTCACGCTTTCATTCAGTAACCTTCCGAAAACCTATCCCCTCACCCCGACCCCCTCAATCCCCAGCACCCTGTGTTACTGACTGTATCTGTCCTGATGTTAATCCAGCTCCATCACACTGTCACTCAGTAACCCCTCTCCCCTCCCAGCACCCTGTGTTACTGACTGTATCTGTCCTGATGTTAATCCAGCTCCCTCACACTGTCACTCAGTAACCCCTCTCCCCCTCCAGCACCCTGTGTTATTGACTGTATCACCACAGGGCCATGGGGTTGATTGGTGCAGGTGTCCCGGAGATGTTCCCTAAAGCGCTCTGCTAGGAAGCGTCCAGTCTCCCCAATGTAGAGGGTAAACAGACAAGGTCTTTTCCCTGGGGTAGGGAAGATAATGTTAATCCATCTCTCTCACACTGTCACTCAGTAACCTCTCTCCCCCAGCACCGTGTTACTGACCGCATCTGTCCTGATGATAATCCAGCTCCCTCACACGGTCATTAAGGAACCCACAAAGCACCAATATCCCTTATTTCCCCTCTGTAACACCATCTGACTTTGCCCGAGACTCAGTTCATCAGTTGCTGACATCCTGACTGATTACCTGCAGCTCCGCCAATTGGAACTCACTCCTAGCAGGTCTCCCACAGCCTAACCCCCATAGATTGCAGTGCTGCCAAACCCCTCAGTGCAGTTTAGCGTCATCATGCCAACAGCCAGTCCCACCCAGTGTGCTTGCTCACCTCCACCTGCTCCTATCCAAACATGTGAAATTTTAAAACATGTGTCATCTGCAACAAAATCCCTCGCCTGACTCCTCTCCCTACCTCCGTGCTGTCCTTCCACCTCTGCTAATTCTGGCGCCACCATTTCTAATGGCTGTGCGGCCACATCTCTATCTGCAGGCCCCCGTCCCTCAGCCTTTCCTACTTCCTCTACCAGTTCTCAACAGCTATCAGCCTCCAGGGCTGACTCAAAGGTCACTGGATTTAAATGCCAAGTATTGCATTTTAGTAAAACGAATGAGGGCAGCGGTTATTCACTTAATGGTAGGGGATTTGGACGTGTTGTCAAACAGAGAGACTGAGAGGTTCAGGTACACACTTCTTTGAAAGTTACGTTGCCAGGACTGGAGGAATTGAGTTACGTGGGGAGGCTGGGGCTTTTTTTCCAAGGAGCGCCGGAGGCTGAGGGGTGACCTTACAGAGGCTTATAAAATCAGAAGGGCATGGATAGGGTAAATAGACAAGGTCTTTTCCCTTGGGTAGGGGAGTCCAGAACTAGAGGGCATATGTTTGGGGTGAGAGGAGAGAGATTTAATAGGGACTTGAGGGGCAACTTGTTCACACAGAAAATGGTTCATATGTGGAACAAACTGGCAGAGCAAGTGGTAGATCTAAGTACAGCTACAACATTTAAAAGACATTTGGGTTGGCAAACGAATACAAAAGATTTAGAGTGATATAGGCCAAATGCAGGTAAGTGTGAATAGTTTAGTTTGGGATTATGGTTGGCTTAGATACAGTGGACTGAAGGGTCTGTTGCCGGCGAATGATTTGATCACTCTGAATACCCCAGTGTCGTTTAACATTTCCAAATCATTTTGAGCCATTTTAATTCAGTTACAACACTTGATAAGGTCAAATTGTTTTTGTGCTACTTGGGCCCACTTCACAATAAGCACCGTGTCTTCATCGCCAGCTCACAGCGATGGGAGCTAATATGCATTGCAGACTGTTGTTGGGGGATTGGAGCTGGAAAAACCAAGCCCAGTGTTCGATCTGTCTCAAAACGCTCACCCCAAATGTATGGGATAACGACAAATTTTCAGATAGGTAAAAACGAGGACTGCAGATGCTGGAAACCAGAGTCTGGATTAGAGTGGTGCTGGAAAAGCACAGTAGGTCAGGCAGCATCCAAGGAGCAGGAAGATCAACGTTTCGGGCAAAAGCCCTTCATCAGGAATAGAGACAGGGAACCTCCGGGGTGGAAAGATGAATGAGAGGGGGTTGGGAGTGGGGAGAAAGAGTCCAATAGGTGAATGGGGGTGGAGATGAAGCTGATAGGTCAGAGAGGAGGGTGGAGTGGATAGGTGGACAGGTCAATGGGGACAGTGCTGAGCTGGGAGGTTGGAACTGGGGTAAGGTGGGGGGAGGGGAAATGAGGAAACTGGTGAAGTCCGCGTTGATGCCCTAGGGTTGAAGTGTTCCGAGGCGGGAGATGAAGCATTCTTCCTCTAGGTGTCGGGTGGTGAGGGAGCGGCGGTGGAGGAGGCCCAGGACCTACATGTCCTCGACAGAGTGGGAGGGGGAGTTGAAATGTTGGGCCACGGGGCGGTGTGGTTGATTGGTGCAGGTGTCCCGGAGATGTTCCCTAAAGCGCTCTGCTAGGAGGCGCCCAGTCTCCCCAATGTAGAGGAGACCGCATCGGGAGCAACGGATACAATAAATGATATTGGTGGATGTGTAGGTGAAACTTTGATGGATCTCTCCAACCTGCAGGCTCTCTGCCTCTATTCCTGATGAAGGGCTTTTGCCCGAAATGTCAATTTTCCTGCTCCTTGGATGCTGCCTGACCTGCTGTGCTTTTCCAGCACCACTCTAATCCAGACAAATTTTCAGTGCAAATGATCCCAGCAAAAACCACATCATCCCTATGTGACCTTTGAAACAGGTGAAACTGGTTTATTTATAGCTCCTCTGCTTGCGTGACAGCAGTTTGAGAGTGACAGAGTAAACAAAAAACACTGTTTGGTCACGTAATGCATGCTGTCAGATACAGAGTGCAGGGACAGGGACAGGGACAGCACGGGGTTAGATACAGAGTAAAGCTCCCCCTACACTGTCCCCCCATCAAACACTCCCAGGTCAGGGACAGACAGGGTTAGATACAGAGTAAAGCTCCCTCTACACTGTCCCCCCCCATCAAACACTCCCAGGACAGGGACAGCACAGGGTTAAATACAGAGTAAAGCTTCCTCTACTCTGTCCTCCCATGAAACACTCCTAGGGACAGGGACAGCATGGGGTTAGATACAGAGTAAAGCTGCCTCTATACTGTCTTCCATCAAACACTCCCAGGGACAGGGACAGCACGGGGTTAGATACAGAGGAAAGCTCTCTCTACACTGTCCCCCCCATCAAACACTCCCAGGACAAGTACAAAATTGGGTTAGATACAGTGTAAACCTCCCTGGACACTGTCTTCCCCCCCCCCCAATCAAACAATCCTAGGGACAGGGACAATACAGGGTTAGATACAGAGTAAAGCTCTCTCTGCACTGTCCCCAATCAAACACTCGCAGGACAGGAGCAGCATGAGGTTATATACAGAGTAAAGCTCCCTCTACACTGTCCCTACATCAAACACTCGCAGGACAGGAGCAGCATGGGGTTAGATACAGAGCAAAGCTCCTTCATCTCTTTTAAACTGAAAATACAGCTTCCTGTTTTTAAACTCGGCAATAAAACTCCTTCTATACCGCCCTCACTTTTTAAGTCGAATCCTTTGATAGTTCAGCACACCCTCATCCCCTTGGTGCATTTCCCCTGTTAGACATAGGCATTGCTGGCTGGGCGCAGTGTTTATTGCCCAACCCTATTTGCCCCTTGACAAGATGGTAGTGAGCTATCTTCTTAAACCACTGCAGTCTATGCAGTTCCTCTCTCTCTCTGTTTTCCGGAGTGGAGACTCGAACTACAAGATTCTGAGTCAGTCATGAAAGTCTGAGTAATGGCTTAAACCTACCAGAGAGAGAAAGCAGGGAGAACCACACCCTCAAAGCGGCACAGTGAGACACTACATGGCTTTGACATCTCAACATAAGGGCTCAGAGCCGTAAGTCATTCAGCCCCGAATGTCTCGAAATACATTGTTCCACATAAGGAAAGATCCTCTCTACATCCACTTATACACCTCTATTAAACGTCCTCTCCTACTTTTAAACCCCAGGTATACAGCCCAATCTCTTTTCATAAAATGAACCCATTTCTGGAATCCATCAAGTGAACCTTCTCTGAATTGACCGCAGTGCAACTATATCCCTCCCTCAAGTAAGGGGATCAAAATTGCATGATGAAGGGCTTTTGCCCGAAATGTCGATTTTCCTGCTCCTCGGATGCTGCCTGACCTGCTGTACTTTTCCAGCACCACTCTGATCCAGACTGCAATACTCCAGGTTCAGTCTGCCTTATACATTTTCAGCAACATTCCCCCACCTTTACACTCTTGCTTTCGCAATAAATGCCAAACTTTCCCTTCACTTGCTTCTTACCTGCCGTACTTCAGTTTTTGGCAATTCATGCACAAGGACACACAGATCCCTCTGAACTTTTTCTCCTTTGAAATAACATGTTGCCTTTTTAGTCTTCCCATCAAACTGATAACCTCGCATTTATTCACGAGAAACTTCATCTGCCAAATTTTTGCTTGCTCTCCTCCTTGACAAATTTCGTATTGCTTCACTGCAACTTACTTTCCCACCTATTTTAGTGTTACCTGGAAATTTGGCTATCACACTTTCCACCTTGGTACCCAAGACATTAATATAGATTTATAAACAGCTGGGGCCTTGGGGACCAAACCTCATGGTGCCCCTACCAGTTACAGCTTGCCAACCATCATGGCCCTCTGTTGGCTTGTCAGTCCTCTATCCAAGCTAATAAATTACCCCAAACCCTGTATGAACTTAACTTGTGCAATAAACTTTGGGGAACACTAACCAGATTGCAGCACCTTATCAACTCCCTGCTCCGAGTCCCTCTGCTTCCAGATCCCAGCTCAATGTTGTACTGGGCAGGAAGAGGGATTGGCCATCCAAAACGAACAAGCAATGAAAAAGAAAAATGATGGAACAGTTCAGTGGGCCAGGCAGCACCTGTGGCGAGGGAAAGGCTGGGTCACCACACACTTTCCCATCAACCATGATCTTATGGATTAGCAGAGTAGTCTCGAGGGGCTGAATGGTCAACTCTTCCATCTGCTCGAGCAAAAGCATTTTGATGTTGTCAGTTGAGATGTCCT
Organism: Chiloscyllium plagiosum; assembly: GCF_004010195.1. NCBI lineage: Eukaryota > Metazoa > Chordata > Chondrichthyes > Orectolobiformes > Hemiscylliidae > Chiloscyllium > Chiloscyllium plagiosum. The sequence continues at coordinate 11,662,833 of NC_057753.1, forward strand.
TCCAGCAGTTTGGGCCAGGCTCTGTTCCTAGAGACCCTGCTGAGTGAGATGGGGTCCTAGTTGGATGGATGGGTGGGCAGCTGACAGCAGACACAACCACCTCGGGCTCTTGGGGGATGTCTGGTTGATTGCAAAATCTAGGTGTAAGAGACTCCACGATCACTGAGCAGTGACTGTTGCTGGAGCAAGTGTGCACTTTTTATCTGCATTCGTGTAAACGGGTAAGCTGTGTTTGTGTGTATTTCCATGTGTGTGTGTGTGAATTTCTGTTTCTCAAACGTACCTAAGGGTAGGCCGTTCAATCCACTCCACCATGGCCAATTGGAAATTACTCAGTGACACAGCCTCCACTGCTCTTTCACCACAGATGCTGCCTGACCCACTGAACATTTCCATTTCTTTTGTGGCTTGTGTTACCTGTTTTTGTGTCAGCTTTGTGTGTGTGTGTGTGTGTGTGTGTGTGTGTGCGCGCATGCAAGCATGTGTGAGCTGTTTGTACAATTGAGAGTTGCAAGTATTTCCTTATGTGCGTGTGTGTAAGAGAGTGCGCTTGGTGTGTTTGTGACGAGGTGCTCTCCTTGTTGTGTACATGAGTGTTTGTATTTTTGTGGATGTGCACATATGCCTATCTCTGCCTGGTGTGTACATACATGTCTGTTTGTAAGTGTGTTTGAATGCTGAGTGTCTCTGTTTACATCTTTTTGCCTATCTGCTGCATTAATGTGTATGTTTGCCTGTGATTTGTGTGCACGCGCATGTGCATACATGTGCTCCTGTTTGTACATTGAGCTGCATATTGCTCCCTCTACAGGCTAACTTCCAGCCTGTGTGACGCCAAGAGACTTTGGTGAAACAGTCACGTGATTTCTTGGAAAGCTTGTGATCGAGTGAGTCTATAAAGGGGAGGGCGGGAGACTGGCATTAGACAGTCAGAGCAGAGGCAATGAGCTGGGTGACACTGAATTTTTCACAAACAACAAATAACAGAGCAACCCAGCTGCTGCTGAACCGGGACCAGGATCAGGGGAAACGTAAGTCTGCCAGGGAGAAATCTCAATTGTTTTTCGTTAAAACCAGCATCAGATCCTGAACATGGATTTGGGGTAAAGGGAAGTGTCAGGAAGATGAGGCAGCATCCTGGAGAGACTAACAGGTTAATGATATATCAGTTACCCTGACCTGGTTAACCCTGTCATCGGTTATTCTGACCTGGTTAAGCCCTCTCCTCTTCTGGTTTTACTTACGTCTGCCACACTTCCTGTTTGGTAAACAAGACAAGTGCTCTTTCTCAAACCCTCCCTCTCCCTCCAACCTGCTCTCGCCCTCTCTCAAATCTCCTCATTCCTTCAACCCAACACCCCGCGCCATTTATTCAACCAGTTTCCTCTGTTCCTCCATCTCTCCCTGTGATTCCTCCCTCTCAATTTGTCCTTGTTCCTCCCTTATCATCCGAGGCTGGAAGGATGGGTTAGTAAGGTTGCTGATGACACAAAGGTTGGAGGCGTTGTGGATAGTGTGGAGGGTTGCTGTCGGTTGCAATGGGATATACAGTTGTGCTGATAAGTGGCAGATGGAGTTCAACCTGGACAAGTGTGATGTCATTCACTTTGGAAGGTCGAATTTGAATGCAGATTACAGGGTTAAAGGAAGGATTCTTGAGTGTTGAGAAACAGAGGGATCTCAGGGTCCATGTCCATAGATCCCTCAAAGTTGCCACCCAGGTTGTCAAGAAGGCATATGGTGTGTTGGCTTTCATTAGTGGAGAACTGAGTTTAAGAGCCATGAAGTTATACTGAAGCTCTACAGAGCTCTGGAACTGTGTGTTCAGCTCTGGACGCCTCATTCGAGGAAAGAAGCTTTAGAGAGGTTGCAGAGGGAGATTTACCAGGATGCTGCCTGGACTGGAGGGCAGGTTTTACGAAGAAAGGGTGAGGGAGTTAGGACTTTCCTCATAAGAGATAAGAGATGACTTGACAGAGTTGCACAAGATGTTGAGAGACACAGACAGAGTGGATAGGCAGAGGCTTTTTCCCACTGCAGAAATGGCTATCACATGGGGGCACAATTTTAAGGTGATTGGAGGAAGGTTCTGGGGAGCTGTCAGAGGTAGATTCTTTACTCAGAGTGGTGGGGTACATGGAATGCATTGCCAGCAGTGTAGTAGAGTCAGATACAGTAGGAGAAAGTGAGGACTGCAGATGCTGGCGATCAGAGTCAAAGAGTGTGGTGCTGGAAAAGCACAGCTCATCAGACAGCATTCAGGGGCTCATTCCTGATGAAGGGCTTATGCTTGAAGCGTCAATTTTTCTGGTCCTCAGATGATGCCTGACTGGCTGTGCTTTTCCAGCACCACACTCTTTGACTCAGATACATTAGGGACATTTAAGCAACTCTTATATAGTACAATGAAGAGCATGTAGGTTAGTTTGATCTTAGAGTAGGATATAAGGCCGGCACACCATCGAGGGTCAAAGGGCCTGTACTGTTCTATGTTCTCTCACTGTTCCTTTCTTTCTCTCTCTCTCTCTTTCAGGATGGCTGGTGGGGCGAGGTGCACTCGGAAGCTGAAGCAGTGGATGATCGAACAAGTGGACAGTGAGAAGTACCCAGGCCTGATCTGGGAGGACCGCAAGCTCGGAATGTTCCGGATCCCCTGGAAGCATGCGGGCAAACAAGACTACAGGCATGACGAAGATGCTGCCATTTTCAAGGTAGGCCCCCACTCCCAGGCTAAGATGGCCGAAATAGTGTAGGGGGTCAGGTCAGAGGACGCAGAGACACAAATCAAGCCCAACCTCTGGGTGTCTTGACGTGGGTAAAATATTCTTCAGGCAGATTCCCGATGAACATGGTCATGAAAGATTATCTGTGGATTTGCAGGAAAGTGGGGTCAAGATTAAAATCTCAGCAGCCTTACTCTTTATTACATTAGATTATTTTATTTATATGAGATTCCCTAAAGTAAGGAAACAGGCCCTTCGGCCCAACAAGTCCATACCAACCCTCCGAAGAGTAACCCACCCAGACCCATTTCCCTTTAACTAATGCACCTAACACTACGGGCAATTTAGCATGGCTAATTCATCTAAACTGCACATCTTTGGAGTGTGGGAGGAAACCAGAGCACCCGGAGGAAACCCACGCAGACATGGGGGAAATGTGCAAACTCCACACAGACAATCGCCCAAGGCTGGAATCAAACCTGGGACCCTGGTGCTGTGAGGCAGCAGAGCTAACCACTGAGCCACCGTGCCGCCCATAAATGACAGAGCGGCTCGAAGGGCTGAGTGGCCGACGCTTGCTCGGAAGTTCAAAATAATCATGTTCAACAACAACTGCCAAACCTTTACATGGCACCTTACAGTTCGAGAGTCATGCAGCTTGGAAACAGATGCTTCAGTCAAACCCGTCAATGCCGACCAAGTTTCCCAAACTGAACTAGTGCCATTTGCCTGCGCTCAGTCCATATCCCTCTCAGCCTCTCATTCACGTACTCATCCAAATGTCTTTTAAGTGTTGTAACTGTACCTGCATCCACCACTTCCTCTGGCAGCTCATTCCATGCATGCACTACCCTCTGTGTGAAAACGTTGCCCCTCGGGTCAGCTTTTAAATTGTTTCCCCCTCATGTTAAACCTCTGCCCTCTAGTTTTGGACTCCCCTACCCTGGGGAAAAATCCTTTGGTATTCACCTTATCTATGCCCCTCTACGAGGTCACCCCTCAACCTCCCAGCGGTGTTCAACGAGGATTGGTTCTGGGTCCTCTTTTATTTGTCATTTATATAAATGATTTGGATGAGAATATAGATAGCATGGTTGGTGAGTTTGCAGACAACACCAAAATTGGTGGCATAGTAGATAGTGAAGAAGGTTTTCTAAAATTACAAAGGGATCTCGATCAAATGGGCTAAAGGGCTGAAAAAGGGCAGATGGAGCTCAATTAGGGTAGATGTGAGGTATTGCAATTTGGTACAACAAACTTGGACTTACACAGTTAATGGTACAGCTTTGGGTAGTGTTGTAGAACAGAGAGAGACTTAGGGGTTCGGGGGATAACTTTTTGAAGTTTGCACCACACATAAACAGGATGGTTAAGACGGTGTTTAGCGCGCTTATTTTCATTGCTCAGCCCTCGAGTACAGGAGTCAGGACGTCATGTTGAGGTTGTACAGGACATTGAGGAGACCTCTTCAGGAGCACTGTGTCCAGTTCTGGTCACCCTGTTATAAGAAGGATATTATCAAGCTAGAGATGGTTCAAAAGAGACTTATCAGGATATTGCTGGGTGTGGAAGGTTTGAGTTATCAAGAAAGGCTGGAATGTTTTTCACTGGATGCTGAGAGATGGCTTTATAGAGGATTATAAAATCATAAGGTGTACAGAAAGGGTTAGTGGCAGGTGTCTTTTGTCTAGGGGGGGAAATTTCAAGACTAGGGCTACATTTTTAAGGTGAGAGGAGAGAAATTTTAAAAAGACACGAGACCTTTTGTTTTTACACAGAAGCTGGTTTGCACATGGAATGAACTTCCTGAGGACGTTGGCAGATGTGGGCACGGTTACAACGTTTAAAATTGTTAAGTACATGAATAGAAAATGTTTGGAGGGATATGGGACTGGAGCAGGCAGGTGGGACTAGTCTAGTTTGAGATTATGTTTGGCATGGACTGGTTGGACCAAAGGGTCCGTTTCCGTACTGTATGACTGTATGCTCAGGAGAACAAATCCCAGCTTCTTCATAGAACAGAAAACTCTCCAAATCCTGGTAACTTCCTTGTAATTTTCTGAACCCTTTCAAGTTTAGCAATATCTTTCCTATAGCACAGAGACCAGAAGTGAACGCAGTATTCCAGAAGTGGCCAAATCAATATCCTGCACCATGACGTCCCAACTCCGAGACTCAATGCTGACCAATAAAGACAAGAGTAACAAACGCCTTTTTCACTACCCTGTCTACCAGCGACTCTACTTTCATGGAAGTATGTACCTGCACCCCTCGGTGTCTCTGTTCAACAAAAGTCCCCAGTGCCCTACCATTAACTGCATAAGTTTTGCCCTGGTCTGTCTTAACACAAAATGCAACACCTCTCATTTATCTAAATCAAACTCCATCTCTCATTCCTCAGCCCATTGGCCAAATTCACTGTCCATCATACCAATGATTTTGGAGCCATCCTCAAACCTACTAACCATGCTTCCTATTCTAAAATGTCTCCAGGTGATATATAGGTGGGTAAGTCGAACTACATTTCCACAATCAGCCAGGACAAGAGATATACTGGGGAAAGACGGGTGAGAGCGAGAGAGAGAGACAGCGAGAGAGAGAAAACGAGATATGGATGATTACAGAGAATACAGCTTAGGGCTCAGGAAGGAGGGGAATCATGTAGACGAAGATTTACTCTATATCTAACTGCGTTCTGTCCCTGTCCGGGAGTGTTTGATGGTATCAGTGACTGTATCAGCATTCAATCTGTCCTACTCACAGCACCAAGAGTCTGACCTCTCTTCCAAACAGGCTTGGGCCAAGTTCAAAGGGAAGTATAAGGATGGAGATAAAGTGGACCCCGCCACTTGGAAGACACGGCTGCGGTGTGCTCTGAACAAGAGCAGTGAGTTTGAAGAAGTGCCCCAGCGTTCCCAGCTTGACATCTCCGAACCATTCAAAGTCTACAAGATCGTTGACGACACGACTGTGAAGAGTGAGTGTCTGACCGACAGCCGGGCAAGGGGAAGTTACCAGCAATGAGGGAACGGGGCGGGGGACAATGTATGGGATTTTGGGGGGGTGATGGCAGGAGAGGGATGGGAGATG
>NC_057753.1:11674508-11682177 GCF_004010195.1 Chiloscyllium plagiosum
GAGAGGAGGGAGAGAGGTGGGGATGAGAAGGATGGCGGAGAATGGGGGGAAATGGGAATTGCACAGTGTCTTTCTGTCTCTCGATGCTGACCTGTCTTTACTCGGCTCTGTTCCCAGAGAAGCCATCACTCGCTATTGACCTGAGCACAGTGAAGCTGGAGGGGAGTGGGAGCATTGGAATGGAGAGCTCACAGCCCAGCTCCCCCAGCAGGGGTGTGGTGACATCGCACCAGGTGAGGAACAGGAAGTGGGGGCATTACAAAGGTGTGATGCCTGAAGCAGGGATGTGGCAGGTGCCACAAGGGACACTTAGACGATTCTGGAAAGACTGACACCTCAGTTCTATTTTCACAGACAGGTAGAGAGTGACGCTCCTGTTCTCCATGTCCCAGCAGTTAGAGAGTGACGTTTCTGTGTCTCAGCAGGTAGAGTAACGCTCCTGTCCCCTGTGTCTCAGCAGGTAGAGAGCGACGCTCCTGTTCCTGTTTCCCAGCAGGTAGAGAGTGACACACTTGTTCCCCGTGCCCCAGCAGGTAGAGAGTGACACTCCCGTTCCCCGTGTCCCAGCAAGTAGAGAGTGACGTTCCTGTGCCCCAGCAGGTAGAGAGTGATACTCCTGTTCCCAGTGTCCCAGCAGGTAGAGAGTGACACTCCTGTTCCCGTTTCCCAGCAGGTAGACAGTGACACTCCGGTTTCTGTTATCCATCAGGTAGAGAGTGACGCTCCCGTTTCCCAGCAGGTAGAGAGTGACTCTCCTGTTCGCATTTCCCAGCAGGTAGAGAGCGATGCTCTTGTTCCTGTGTCCCAGCAGGTAGAGAGTGATGCTCTTGTTCCTGTGTCCCAGCAGGTAGAGAGCGATGCTCTTGTTCCTGTGTCCCAGCAGGTAAAGAGTGACGCTCTTGTTCCTGTGTCCCAGCAGGTAGAGAGTGACGCTCTTGTTCCTGTGTCCCAGCAGGTAGAGAGTGACGCTCCTGTTCCTGTGTCCCAGCAGGTAGAGAGTGATGCTCCTGTTCCCACTGTCCCAGCAGGTAGAGAATGATGCTCCTGTTCCTGTTTCCCAGTAGGTAGAGAGTGACGCTCTTGTACATCTTTTCCAGCAGGCAATGGGTGAAGACCCACCACCCGACTCCCAACAGATGGACAGTGAAAGCAGCTGTGATCCTAGTTCAGGCTCCGAGATGTCCACAAGTGAAGAATGTTCCACTGAAATCCCCTCGCTGGAATTGACTGTGACACCCAACACTGAAGGTATTGAACTAAGGGGCACAGTCATCAAGCACGGAAACAGACCCTCTGCTCCAATGAGTCTGTGCCGACCAGATATCTAACCTAATCTAGTCCCATTTGCCAGCATTTGGCCCATGTCCCTCTACACCCTTGCTATTCATATACCCATCCAGATGCCTTTTAAATTGTACCAGCCTCCATCACTTCTTCCACCCTCTGTGTGAAAACGTTGCTCCACAAGTACCTTTTAAATCCCTCCCATCTCACCTTAAACCTCTGCCATCTGCTTTTGGACTCCTCTATCCTGAGGAAAAGGCCTATTTACCCTATCCACGTCCCTCATTATTTTATAAACCTCTATAAGGTCATCCCTTAGCCATCAACGCTCCAGGGAAAACAGCCCCAGCTTATTCAGCCTCTCTTCATAGCTCAAAACGTACAATTCTGGCAACATCCTTGTACATCTTTTCAGCACACTTTCAAGTTGAACAAAATCTTCCCTACAGCAGGGAAACCAGAATTGAACACAGTATTCCAAAACGGGCCTCACCAATGTCCTGTACAGCCACAACATGACTTCCCAACTCCTATACTCAATGCTCTGACCATTGAAGGCAAGTGTACCGAACGCCTTCTTCACCACCCTGTCTACCTGGGTCTCCACTTTCAAGGAACTTTGGACTAGGTCTCCTTGTTCAGCAACACTCACCAGGGCCCTACCATGAACTGTGCAAGTCCAAAATATTGCTCTACCTCAGTTATCTAACTTCAACTCCATCTGCCACTGCTCGGCCCATTGGTCAATTTGATCAAAGTCCCATTGTACCCTGGATAACCATCTTTACACTCCAATACACCACCTATTTTGTGTCATTTGCAAACTCACTAACCATACTTCTTGTATTCACAACCAAATCATTTATATAAATGGCAAAAATCAGTGGACACAGAACTGCTGGTGATCTAACCTTGCTAACCAGTCTACGCATGCAGAACTTTGTTAAACACCTTGCTGAAGTCCATATCTGCTTTCATCAATCTTATTTGTGAACTCTTCAAAAACAAACTTAAATCAAGTAACTGAGAGACAATTTCCCACCTATAAAGCCACATTGACTATCCCTAATCAGTCCTTGCTTCTCTCCCTCAGAATCTCCTCCAATGACTTACTCACCACTGACATCAGGCTCACCAGACTATAATCCTCTGGTTTTTCCTTACCCTTACCTCTCCACAGCACAGTAGATCCCGCTGATCATGCTGGGGTAAAGCAGATCCTACAAGGTGGTCATCGACCCCAACAGAATCAGGGGAGCCACACCAAGGTCATGCAGGCCCCAAGTTCGAATGTGCGCCATCAAATCAGATGACTAGGCCCACAGGGTTGCCAGGACCCAGAGTTGGGTGAGCCCACGGTGTGATTAGGTCCTAACCAGCAGGCACCAGTGGAGTTAAGGAGATCGTTGTTTCGAGTGACTTTGGACTCCTGAAGTCCCACGTTCAGAAAGTGGCAGGAGTCAGTACGGTTGAGGGCTGAAGAGCGGTGCATAGAGCATGAACTAAATCTCTCTCTCTCTCATGGTTCACAGCCCTGGATAATTTCACAGTCAGCATCATCAGCTCAGTGCCAACAAGCCTCCCAGAGAAAGGTAACATAATATTTTCTGGAGTTTAAGCTTTTCCACTCTCTCTGAAAGCCACAGCAGGAACCTTAATGATAACTGAGCGATACGCTGACCGCCTGGCCTGCTTGCTGAGCCACACACACAGGCCTCACCACATTAAAACTCTCCATTCTTACTGGAGCTCAGACAGTTATACCTGCTTTACCTCTCCGCCCCACAGGCCCAAATTCGATGGTCATTGCCTTCTGCTACAGCGGTGTGGAGGTTCGCACTGAGATGATACGGCATGGCTGCAAGATCTCATCCTCAGCTCCTTTAACCCGCAGCGAGAACTCATTCGGCTCACAGGCCTTGGACAAACTGCGCTTCCCAGAAACGACCACCATCGCCAGCCCGGAGAAGCGGAGGGCAACTGAGGAGCTGCTGACCTTCCTGGAGCGGGGGGTCATGCTGGACAGCAACGCCAATGGGATCTTCGTCCAGCGCCTGTGCCAGGGCCGGGTCTTCTGGACAGGGCCCTGTGCACCTCAGCCCAATCAGACGAATAAGTTGGAGAGGGAAAAGGTGGAAAAGTTGTTTGACCGCAAGAAATTTGAGCAGGGTAACTATCTGGCAAGGTTGGTGGGGTGAGGGGGACAGTGCTAAACATGCAAACGCTTTCTGATCTCTGGTAGGAATCCTAAAAAGCTCTGGTGAGACATTGCAGGATGCAAATTGATGTGATGTTTTGCTCTCAGATAAGAAAAATGCAATGTTAAGACAACTGATAGCTACGTAGAAAGGAGGTGTGTCTCTCAAGCTGTGTGTGTTGTAGTGTGTGTGTGTGTGTGTAAGGGGACTGTGTTGGAGTGTGTCAGGTAAATGTAGCAGTATCGGGGGGTGGCATGTGTGGGTGAGTTTGTAGCAGTACGTTTGAGTGTGTCGGGTGAGTAGCAGTGTTGGGGGTGAATGTATTTGTGTGTGAGAGAATGTATTCTTGTTCATGCAAATGCATATATGTGCAGTTGAGAACGTGTTGGTGTGTTTAAGTACACGCAAAGCTGTTTGTGTGTGAGAGAACGTATATGTTTGAAAATCTGTTAGTGTGCTTTCGTATATTTGTGTGAGTTTGTTTTTTCCTGCAAGTGAGGATTGGATTGTAATGTGGGGTAGGCAATGTGTTTGGACACGGTGTACGGTTTTGGGGTTGGTAGCGTGTATGGACAGGAATGTCAGTGTTGGGGTTGGTAGCGTGTATGGACAGGGAGTACAGTATTGGGGATGGGCAGTGTGTATGGACAGGGAGTACAGTATTGGGGTTGGGCAGTATGTACAGAGAGTACAGTATTGGGGATTTGCAGTGTGTACAGTACAATAGGAAGTACAGTATTGAGGATATGCAGTGTATACGGATAGGGAGTACGGTATTGGGGATAGGCAGTGTATATGGTCAGGGAGTACGGTATTGGGGATAGGCAGTGTATATGGTCAGGGAGTACGGTATTGGGGATGTGCATTGTGTATGATCAGGGAGTACGGTATTGGGGATGTGTAGTGTGTATGGACAGGGAGTACGGTATTGGGGATGTGCAGTGTGTATGGACAGGGAGTACAGTGTTGGGGATGCGCAGTGTATATGGTCAGGGAGTACGGTGTTGGGGATGTGCAGTGTGTATGGACAGGGAGTACAGTGTTGGGGATGGGCAATGAGTACGGACAGGGAGTACAGTATTGGGGATGGGCAGTATGTACAGAGAGTACAGTATTGGGGATTTGCAGTATGTACAGTACAGTAGGAAGTACAGTATTGAGGACATGCAGTGTATACGGATAGGGAGTACGGTATTGGGGATAGGCAATGTATATAGTCAGGAAGTATGGTATTGGGGATAGGCAGTGTATATGGTCAGGGAGTATGGTATTGGGGATGTGCAGTGTATATGGTCAGGGAGTATGGTATTGGGGATGTGCAGTGTATATGGTCAGGGAGTACGGTATTGGGGATGTGCAGTGTGTATGGACAGGGAGTACGGTATTGGGGATGTGTAGTGTGTATGGACAGAGAGTACGGTATTGGGGATGTGCAGTGTGTATGTACAGAGAGTACAGTATTGGGGTTGGGCAGTATGTACAGAGAGTACAGTATTGGGGATTTGCAGTGTGTACAGTACAGTAGGAAGTAGAGTATTGAGGATATGCAGTGTATACGGATAGGGAGTATGGTATTGGGGATAGGCAATGTATATGGTCAGGGAGTATGGTATTGGGGATAGGCAGTGTATATGGTCAGGGAGTACAGTATTGGGGATGTGCAGTGTGTATGGACAGGGAGTACGGTATTGGGGATGTGCAGTGTTGGGGATGTGTAGTGTGTATGGACAGGGAGTACAGTGTTGGGGATGTGTAGTGTGTATGGACAGGGAGTACAGTGTTGGGGATGCGCAGTGTGTATGGACAGGGAGTATGGTATGGGGGATGTGTAGTGTGTATGGACAGGGAGTACAGTGTTGGGGATGCGCAGTGTGTATGGACAGGGAGTACAGTGTTGGGGATGCGCAGTGTGTATGGACAATTAGTACAGTATTAGGGATGGGCGGTGTGTATGGGCAGCAAGTACAGTACTGGGGTGGGCAGTCAGTTTGGGTAGCATTTTTGGGCAGAAGCTGGGTTGTGTGCCAACCCTTACACAGGTTGTCAATTCTTTGTCCCAGATATGGTACTCTACCAGACATCAGGAGGTGGTGTTATGCCTCAATATCGTGTCACACTATGCTTTGGTGAAGAACTGACAGAGGCAGATGCTCCAGCAGAAAAGCTCATTACTGTTCAGGTGAGCAGTGAGAAACCTTTCACCCTAATTGCAACACCTCTTGTACCCCTTGCCAAGCCCATGGTTGGTTCTGAGCTTGTCCAGCCAGCAAATGCTGCCCTAACCTCTCCTCCACTGACTATCACAACTGACAGAGTTGCTTTGAAACACCTCTGCCCATCACAAGTTCCCAGCCTCCTACACACTCAACCAAAGAGGGGCAATACATTCTCATCTCAGCAAGGCAGCGACTGTGTAACAGTGATGTACTGACTGAATCCCGGTCTTGGTGAGGCAGGGCAGCGGCTGTATACTAGTGATGTACTGACTGTATCCTGGTCTCGGTGAGGCAGGGCAGCGGCTGTATACCAGTGATGTAGCGACTGTATCCTGGTCTCGGTGAGGCAGGGCAGCGGCTCTGTAACACTGATGTAGTGACTGTATCCTGGTCTCGGCGAGGCACTGCAGCGGCTGTGTAACATTGATGTAGCTACTGTATCCCAGTATCAGCAAGGCAGGGCAGCGGCTGTGTAACACTGATGTAGCGACCGTATCCCAGTATCGGCAAGGCAAGGCAGCGACTGTGTAACAGTGATGTAGCGACTGTATCCTGGTCTCGGCAGGGCAGCGACTGTGTATCAGTGATGTAGTGACTGCATCCCAGTCTCGGTGAGGCAGGGCAGCGGCTGTGTAATAGTGATGTAGTGACTGTATCCCAGTCTCGGTGAGGCAGGGCAGCGGCTGTGTAACAGTGATGTAGCGACTGTATCCCGGTCTCGGCAGGGCAGCGGCTGTGTAACTGTAATGTAGTGACTGCATCCCAGTCTCGGTGAGGCAAGGCAGCGACTGTATCCCGGTCTCGGCAAGGCACTGCAGCGGCTGTGTAACAGTGATGTAGTGACTGTATCCCAGTATCGGCAAGGCACTGTAGCGGCTGTGTAACAGTGACGTAGCGACTGTATCCCAGTATCGGCAAGGCACTGCAGCGGCTGTGTAACACTGATGTAGCGACTGTATCCCAGTATCGGCAAGGCAAGGCCGCGACTGTGTAACAGTGATGTAGTGACTGTATCCCGGTCTCGGCAAGGCAAAGCAGCAGCTGTGTAACAGTAATGTAGCGACTGTATCCCGGTCTCAGCAAGGCAGGGCAGCGACTGTGTAACATTGATGTAGCGACTGTATCCCGGTTTCGGTGAGCCAGGGCAGCGACTCTGTAACATTGATGTAGTGACTGTATCCCGGTCTCAGCAAGACAGCAGCTGTATACCAGTGATGTAGTGACTGTACCCCAGCCTTGGCAAGGTAGCCGCTGTACCCCGGTCTCGGAGAGGTAGCGGGTGGCAACTGCTATCTCGTCTCAGCAGGATAGCCATAGTGCCTATAGCACAGTCGCGGCGAGGTAGCGACAGTGACTATATCACGATCTCGGTGAGGTAGTAATCATGTTTTGGTGATGTAGCAACTGTATCACAATCTTGACAAGGGAGTGACTATTTACATGATGATATACCAACTATCCCAGCCTTGGTGAGAAAAGCTGCTTGACTAATGGTTTGACTTCAGCTCTGTTGTGAGAACCATGGTGATGAGGGAAATGGGGAGCAGAGATAGTCAAAGAACAGGCTGGCCCACTTTGACCCACTCCAGTTTAACGTCCCAGAGGCCTTTGACATGTTAAATACCTTATGATAGGACGCTGCGTCAAAACCAGCTCACTCTTACAAGGATCGCAGCAGTGCAGTTACTCCCATTCCCACCCTACCTGCTGTGCACCTGACCGACCCCTGCTCAGTGTGCACCCCACCAACCCCCACCCGCCATGAACCCAACTTAAGCCCATTTGCCATGAACCCAATTACTCTGCCCACCATGCAGCTGACTGACCACAGTCCGTGTACCCCACCAATCCTGGCCCAACCCACCATGCACCCCACCGACTCTCACCCACAGTGAACCCCACCCGCCGTGAAACCCACCGACCCCACCCAAGCCTACTTGCCATGAACCAAACCCCCACCAACCGTGCGCC
>NC_057753.1:11682854-11684153 GCF_004010195.1 Chiloscyllium plagiosum
CACCGACCCCCCCAACCACCATGAACAGAAACAACCTTCAATGCGATTTGTCTCCCCCAGGTTTACCAAGTGGCCGCCAAGCAGCTGGTGGACCGGGAGCTGGAACTCCAGGCCGCCTCGTCGTTCCTCCTCAGCCAGCTGGGACCCGGACCCGAGCACTTCAGCGAGCGGCTGACGCACGCCTTTCGGGAGGCCTCCAGCAGCCTGTACGGGATCTCGTAGAGGAAACGCTCGGCGTCGAGAGATGGAAAACCAAAGAGACGGCGGCGGCGGCGGCGTTTTGGGAGTGGGAGGGGAGGGAGGGAGAGAGAGAGAGAGAGAAGGGAGACAACCCCAACCAATGTCCATCTACCTCTTCCATGTCTTCGTGTCCCGGATGAAGGGGGTGACGCAATCGGGGGCGGGGCCTGGGCCGCGTGCGAAGCCCGTTGGAAACACCCCCCCAAAGCGGGCCGTCGCCTCTACCTCTTGGTGTCCCGGATGAAGGGCGGGACCGGAGGGGGGAGAGAAGTGTGAGGGCGGGACCGGAGGGGGAGAGAAGTGTGAGCGTTGGTGATGTAATCGGGGGGCGGGGCCTGGGCGAGGCGCGACGGTTAACCGTCGCCCCCTCTCTTACCATGATGGCCGTCGCTTCCACCTGTTGATGTCCCGGATGGAGGATAAGGTTGGGGGAGGGGGAATGCGGAAAGACGGATTGTAACGGGCGTGGGGAAGAAGTGTAAAGGGACCGTTGGTGACGCGTCTAGCCGCCCGCCTAGGTGAACCGGGGCTTCGATGGACGGCGGGCCCGGGAACGGGAACAGCGCCTGCGCCTCTCCCTCTCCCTCTCCCCCCAAGAGCACTTCAGCCAGACGCTACCGCTCGCCCTCCAGGCTGTACGGTGCAGGGCGTCGTAAAGCGAAGGAGGGGCGGGGAAAGAAAACGGCGCCCTGCCTCCGGGCGGTAGTGTCCCGGATGTAGGAGGCCTGGGAAGGCGGCGAGGGAGCGACCGTTGGTGACGTGTCACCCAAGGTGGGCGGGGCCCGGGCCGCGTGCCTGGAGCGACCGTTACCGTTTGAAAGTTCCATGACGGCCGCCGCCCCCCAGCAGCACCATCCTCCCTCTGGGACTGGGGGCCTCTCCCATACAATGATGGGCGGCACGGTGGCACAGCGGTTAGCACTGCTGCCTCACAGCGCCAGAGACCCGGGTTCAATTCCCGCCTCAGGCGACTGACTGTGTGGAGTTTGCACGTTCTCCCCGTGTCTGCGTGGGTTTCCTCCGGGTGCTCCGGTTTCCTCCCACAGTCCAAAGATGTGC
>NC_057753.1:11684819-11685303 GCF_004010195.1 Chiloscyllium plagiosum
TTTCCCCTTCCTCTCTCCCCTCTCCTCCTGCCCTCCCTCTCCTCCTTCCATCTCTGCCCTCCTTCCCTCTCTCCCTCATCTCCTTTCTCCTTCCCTCTCTTCTCTTTCCCCCCTTCCTCTCCTTTCTCCTTCCTTGGCGGCAAAATAGTATTCTTCAGTAGGAGATCGTCCACTCCATCCATTTCTTTTCTCGTGCCTTTTCTCCTTCTTTCTTCATGGCCATGCCGTGAACTCCTGGCCTCAGCGCGGGCCTGGTCTGGTGGTCTCACAGTGACCCGACATGGCCTCAGCACGGACTTCCAGCCTGAGGTTGAAGCCACGTCTGAACTTTTTATCTCTTTCATTTATTCTTGTGATCTGCAATGCTGCACTTTTTATTCCTTCACTTGTGTATTTTTTTCCTTAAGAATTTATTTAAGAATCTGTACCTGGGTACCTTTGTACCTAAGATGGAACCATGAGTGACAACTTGTAAACTTTTCAC
>NC_057753.1:11685803-11705248 GCF_004010195.1 Chiloscyllium plagiosum
ATTACTTAGTGTGGAAACAGGCCCTTCGGCCCAACGAGTCCACACTGACCCTCCAAAGAGCAACCCACCCAGACCCATTCCCCTACATTTACCCCTTCACCTAACTCTACGGGCAATTTAGCTTGGCCAATTCACCGAACCTGCACATCTTTGGACTGTGAGAGGAGACCGGAGCACCCGGAGGAAACCCACGCAGACACGGGGAAAATGTGCAAACTCCACACAGACAGTTGCCTGACGTGGGAATTGAACCCGGGTCTCTGGTGCTGTGAGGCAACAGTGCTAACCACTGTGCCACTGTGCTGCCCAAAAGGAGAGGTTGAGTCGCCTGGGACCGTACTCGCTAGAATTTAGAAGAATGAGAGAGAGGATCTTATAGAAACATATAAAATTATGCAAGGGCATAGATAAAATAGAGGCAGGCGGGTTTTCTTTCTGCTCATGGGTGAGACTGGGACGAGAGGGCATGGCCTCAAGATGGCGGGGGGGGGGGGGGGGGAGAGTAGATTTAGGACAGAGATGAGGAGGCTTTTCCCAGAGGAGCAGTGAATCTATGGAATTCTCTGACAAGGAAGCAGTAGAGGCAGCTTCATTCAATATATTCAAGGCACAGTTGGCTGGGTTTTTGCACAGTAGGGGAATTAAGAATTGTGGGGATAACGTAGGTTGGAGGAGCTGAGGCAATAGATAGATCAGCCATGATCTTATTGATTGATGGAGCAGGCTCGATGGCCTAATCCAGGTTCAATTACAACGAAACAGAAGGTGACAGGTAAGTCGACAGACAGGTACAGAGATAGAGTCACAGAGTCTGTCAACGTCTCGAAGTTTCACTTGGTCACGGTTTACTGCAGTCACATGTTCCCTCCTGATTAGCCAGAATATTGAACCAACTGGCACATATCCCTGGTCCCCGCGGGTGCTGGTTAGTTCAAAAGGAAAAACGTCTCGAAGTTTCACTTGGTCACGGTTTACTGCAGTCACATGTTCCCTCCTGATTAGCCAGAATATTGAACCAACTGGCACATCCCTGGTCCCCGCGGGAGCTGGTTAGTTCAAAAGGAAACATTTGCTGTGTTTTTGACGTGGCCCAAGTGAAAGCCATCGCAGCAGCGCGGGGTTGGCCGAATCGTCGCAATGTCCTCTTTTGCTTTCGGACGCATCGGGGTCGACTTCCAACCGAGAGAATAGCGCGGAGGAGAGGCAGCGGCGGCTGGCCTGGAATTCTGTCCCCACCCAGGCCTTCCCAAGCTGACGCAGTTTTTTTTCCTCGAACGCGACATGAATTTGCAGGCAGGCGCCCAGAGGGAACCGGGCCTTCTTAAAAAAAAAACGCATGTGCGGAGCCGCGAGTGATATTGTTGCGCAGTTGGGTACGATACTTGTGGAGTGGGAGGGGGCAGGAAATTAGAATTTGGTGTTTGTAAAATGCTGGCGGAGGCGGAGGGAAGCATTGCGTGGTCCTTATAAAAGATCATGTGCTTTTCCTGTGCTTGGAGATTTAAAATGCAAATGCACATTTGAATGGAAAGGCCAGACAGTTAGCAGACCAAGCGGCAGACATCAGCCCCCTGAATTTAGCCAATCAATTTGAACCAGGCACTTCAATACCAAAGGCCAATTCAATTTAAATCTGATGGTTTTGACAACACAGTGCCAATCCTATTGGAAGAAATATTGATAGGTCATTGAGGGTGGGCAAAGAAGGACAAAGGGCCGAGAGCCAGCTGCCATCCCCAGAGCTAATGGCCCTCAGCTCTCGAGAGAGAATCGCTGGCTCTCACAGCCTCCTTTCCGTCTTACAGAAAGCACCGTCCCAATAACAACAGTACTAACAGCACAACTAGTTAGTCTTCCTGACAGAATAATCGACAGGGAAGGCACAGAATGTTCCGGAAGAGAGACAACCTGGCCATAATTTCAAGAGATTAATTTCTATTTTTTTTTTCAATATAAGCGGAACATGAATTTATTGGAAAAGCACACAATTAGACTCTTTCTTTATTCGGAGATAGTTAATAGTTAAGAGAGATTTATTCGGTTTGTTTATCGTTTAGTTAATTTGTTCACCGTGAGATTTTAGATTAAAACTGACAAGTAACAACTTATTTAAGTGTCGGGGATTTATTTTATTGAATCGCTAGAAGTTGCTGAAAAGCAGGTTACCCCACTTCTCAATGTCCTTTTCCAGATTATGGGGTGAGGTGCTCTGTTTTGGTTTTTAGTTCTTGGGGTGGAGGGGGGGAGGTCAATCTCTGCTTAATGACAATAATGAACGCGATGGTGGAGGGGTTACCCACCAGCGGGAGGGAGACGGCTACTTCTTGCTGGAAGCCGGGTAATCTGCCGGCATCGGGCGTTTGCAGTGTCGCTGGTGCGCCCGCAGGTTGGCGAGCTGGGTGAAGCCCGCACCGCAGGCGGGGCAGGCGAAGGGCCGCTCGCCGGTGTGGACCCGCCGGTGCCGCAGCAGGCTGAAGGACTTGGTGAAGCGTTTGCCGCAGGCCGGGCAGGCGAAGGGCCGCTCGCCGGTGTGGACCCGCCGGTGGGCCGTCAGGTCGGAGGCCTGGCGGAACCGCTTGCCGCAGGCGGCGCAGCCGAAGGGCCGCTCCTCGGTGTGGATCCGCTGGTGCCGCTGGAGGCTGGTGGGCCCGGTGAAGCCCTTGCTGCAGACGGGGCAGGCGAAGGGCCGTTCGCCGGCGTGCGCCCGCTGGTGCTCAGCCAGGCTGGCCGCATGCCGGAACTTCTTGCCGCAGCGGCCGCAGGCCAGCCGCTTCTCGGCGTGGGCCTGCAGGTGTGAGCGCAGGCTGGACGACCAGGAGAAGCCCTTGCCGCACGCCAGGCAGGTGAACGGCCGCTCGCCGGTGTGGACCCGGCGGTGGACGTTGAGGTCGGAGGAGGACCGGAACCACTTGCCGCACACGGGGCAGCTGAAGGGCCTCTCCTCGGTGTGCGTCCGCTGGTGGGAGAGCAGGCACGTTGACATGGTGAAGCCCTTGCCACACAGCGAGCAGGTGAAGGGCTTCTCCCCGGTGTGGACCCGCCGGTGGGTGTCCAGCAGCGACGGGTAGCAGAAGGCCTTGCCGCAGTCCTGGCACTTCCACGGTTTCTCCCGAGCGCCGGGCGCCGCGTGGACCCGCTGGTGGTGCTCCAGCAGCGACGGGTAGCAGAAGGTCTTGCCGCAGTCCTGGCACTTCCACCGCTTCTCCCTGGAGCCGGGCGCCGCGTGGACCCGCCGGTGGCTCTCCAGCCGGCACGGGTAGTTGAAGCCTTTGCCGCAGTCGCCGCACTTCCAGGGCTTGTCCGCCGCCCCGGGCCCATCGTGGACCCGCCGGTGAATCTCCAGCCAGGACGGGTACTCGAAGGCCTTGCCGCAGTCGCCGCACTTCCACGGCTTCTCTCCGTGCCCGGCGTGGACCCGCCGGTGGTTGTCCAGCCGGTAGCTGTGACCGAAGACCTTGCCGCAGTCCTCGCACTTCCAGGGCTTCTCCCGGGGCGGGGCATGGACGCGCTGGTGGTTCCGCAGCAGGGACGGGTAGCTGAACCCCTTGCCGCAGTCCCCGCACGTCCAGGGCTTGTCGCCGGCTGCGGGTTTGCCGTGGACGCGTTGGTGGTTCCTCAGCAGCGACGGGTAATTGAAGCCCTTCCCGCAGTCCCCGCACTTCCACGGCCTCTCCATTGAAGCCTCGCCTGCTCGGGGCATGGGGGCCTGGCTCCTTCCCGCGGCGTTTCGTCTGCTCTTTTCAAGCTGCGCGGAAACGCCCGGCTCTCCCGGGCGCGCGCAGTCCTCCTGGTCTCACCCGGACACGGGGACGTCCGGAACCTCTTCCCAGACACCGGACGTTTCTGGTTGCGCGTTCGGAGGCCCGTGCCGGTTCAGAGCCAGACGCTTGGCGTCCACTCTCGTCAGATCTCGCTGCGGTTAGAACAGGCGGCTCTGCCAAATTCCCCTGCCTGATCCCCTGCAAAAGGAGTTCACAAAGATCAGCTTTGTAAACGCGGTACAGAAACGCAGAAGCTGGGGATAATTTCTGTTCCTCCGCTCTCTGTTTCCCCCATAGCTATAAATCCACATCTCATCGTACCCTCCCCCGCCATTCCAGGGGCTGAAACGGGAACAGTAGGAGGCCATTCGGACCCCATTGTACTGGCGTTCAATGAGATTACGGCTGAAGCAAATGTCATAGACTTCGGGCCTCATCCCTCGATATCTTTCCTTAACAAAACGCTTAACAGGGGATAAAGCCAAGAACTGAGGGGGCTGGTTTTCAGAAGCAAAAAGAGAAATTGCCAGAGAGACTCAGCAGGTCGAGCCACATCTGTGGAGATAAAACAGTGTCAAGATTTCAGATCCAGTGACTCTTCAGAACATCTCTTCACAGGATGGTCTGGCCCTAATTTTCAGGCTATGCCCTCAGTTCTGTGGAAATAGTTTATGTCCTTTCCTGTCAAAGTCTTGTAGAGTTCCATCAGATCACCCCGTGACGTTCTGAATCCCACAGTAAATCTGGCCCAATTTCTGTCATCCCTCCTTGCCAACCTAACTCCTGAAGTCCCAGGTATCATTCTTGCAAAGTCACCCAAGATCCCCCAAAGCCACGACCACTTCCGTCTAGAAGGACAAGGGTCAGTAGATGTCTAGGAACACCACCCCCCCCCTTTCAGGTTCCCCTCCAAGCCGCTCCCCATCCTGCCCTTGGAAACGTATCGCCGTTCCTTCACCGTCGCGGGTACAAAGTGCCGGAATTCCCTCCTTAAGGGCAGTGTGGGGGGCAACCCACAGCAGGTGGACTGCAGCGGTTCAAGAAGGCAGCCTCACCCCCTCCAGCCTTCTCAAGCCGCCCACCTCCCACAGAATGAATAAAGGAGTCAACAAAAGAAAACCCTGCTTTTGTTCTGCTTTCACGACAGTAAAAACAAGGAGCTGTGGATGTTGGAAATCTGAAACCAAAACAGAAATTGCAGGAGAAACCCGTCAGATCTGGCAACAGCTCTGGAAGAAGGAGAGAAAACAGAGCTCTGAAGAAAGGTCACTGGACTCGGAAAGTCAAGTCCGTTTTCTCCCTTTCTCTCTCTTTCGCCCCACGCTGTCCTTAAGGAGGGAATTCCAGGACTTTGACCCAGTGACACTGAAGGAACGTAAGAAATGAGGAAGAGGAGCTTGTTCTGCCATTCAATAGGTTGATCCGATGTCCCTCCATAACCCTCGAATTGCCTCACTGATCAGGGAACTTTCCAGCTCAGTTTCCGTGCTGAGTTTCTCCAGCAATTTCTGTCTTTATTTCAGACCATCGACTTCTGCAGCTCATTGCTTTTGTACTGCTGCTACCCCCTCCTCCAATTTGTTTCTCCGCTCCCAGCCTTGGACTGTGGGGTGGGAAGGGGGGGGAATTGTACAGCGGTTGTGCAGTGAGCATCGCTGCCTCAGGGTGCCAGGGATCCAGGGTTTGCCTCCACCATTGGTGGACTGCGCCTGTGCAGGAGTTTGCACGGTCTCCCAGCAACGCCATCCCTGCGTCTGCTCCAGTTTCCTGCCACAATCCAGGGGGTGCGCAGGTGAGGGTGGGTTGGCCGTAATAAATAGTCCCAGGGATGTGCAGGTGAGGGTGGGCTGGCCGTGCTAAATCGTCCCAGGGGATGTGCAGGTGAGGGTGGGTTGGCCCTGCTAAATTGTCCAGGGGATGTGCAGGTGAGGGTGGGTTGGCCCTGCTAAATTGTCCAGGGGATATGCAGGTGAGGGTGGGTTAGCCGTGCTAAATTGTCCAGGGGATGTGCAGGTGAGGGTGGGTTGGCCGTGCTAAATTGTCCAGGGGATATGCAGCCCAGGGTGGGTTGGCCCTGCTAAATTGTCCAGGGGATATGCAGCCCAGGGTGGGTTGGCCCTGCTAAATTGTCCAGGGGATATGCAGCCCAGGGTGGGTTGGCCCTGCTAAATTGTCCAGGGGATATGCAGCCCAGGGTGGGTTGGCCCTGCTAAATTGTCCAGGGGATATGCAGCCCAGGGTGGGTTGGCCCTGCTAAATTGTCCAGGGGATATGCAGCCCAGGGTGGGTTGGCCCTGCTAAATTGTCCAGGGGATATGCAGCCCAGGGTGGGTTGGCCCTGCTAAATTGTCCAGGGGATATGCAGCCCAGGGTGGGTTGGCCCTGCTAAATTGTCCAGGGGATATGCAGCCCAGGGTGGGTTGGCCCTGCTAAATTGTCCAGGGGATATGCAGCCCAGGGTGGGTTGGCCCTGCTAAATTGTCCAGGGGCAGCCCAGGGTGGGTTGGCCCTGCTAAATTGTCCAGGGGATATGCAGCCCAGGGTGGGTTGGCCGTGCTAAATTGTCCAGCGGATGTGCAGGTGAGGGTGGGTTGGCCGTGCTAAATTGTCCAGGGGATGTGCAGGTGAGGGTTGCTCAGCCACAGGGGGAGCGGGTGACAGTAAAGACCGCAGTTGGTGGAAGTTAGAGTCAGTAGATGTGAGGCTGGAAGAGCGCAGCAGGTCAGACCGCGTCCGAGGAGCAGGGGAGTGAACGTTTCGGGCTGAAACCCTTCATCCGGACTGGGGAGTCCAGAAGCAAATTGAAGGAGGGACAGTGGAGCGGGGCTGGGGGAAGGGGAGGTGAGATGTTGACAGGTGGATGGAGGTCAGAGGTTATTACGTTTGGTCAGTGGGAAGGGTGGAGCGCATAGGTGAGTGGGTAGATGGACAGGTTAGAATAGGTCAGGGAAGCGAGGAGGAGGAGGGGCCTCGACAGAGCAACAGGTTGGGAGGGGGAAGCTTGAGGCTGGTGAAGTCAATGTTGAGGCCATTGGGCTGTGAGAGCTCCACAGGCAATGTGTGAGGAGTCGCTCCTTCAGTGTCTGTCTGGCCTCACTCTGATAGTGGAGGGGGCACTGGGCGAGGGGTGGGTCTTTAAGGTGGATGGCAATCACAAGGTCGGGTTGCTTGCCCAGCCAGCAATGCCCTCACCCTGTGAGTGAATAAAAACACATTCCTCGAAGGTAGAGTAGCAGGTAGACAGTTTGGTGGAGAAGGGACGTGGCATGCTTGCCTTGGCGGGTCAGAGTCACAGGGACGTACAGCACGGAAACAGACCCTTCGGTTTAACTCGTCCATGCCAACCAGATATCCCTAACCTAATCTAATCCCATTTGCCAGCACTTGGCCCATATCCCGCCAAACCCTTCCTACCCACGTTCCCATCCAGACGTCTATGAAATGCTGTAATTGCGCCAGCCTCTACCACTTCCTCTGGCAGCTCGATCCATACACGTACCACCCTCTGCATGGAAACGTTGCCCCTTAGGTCTATTTTATATCTTTCCCCTCTCACCCTAAACCTACCCCCCCTCTAGTGCTGGACTCCCCCACCCCAGGGAAAAGACCTTGTCTATTTACTCTCTCCGTGCCCCCTCGTGACTTTGTAAACCTCTCTAAGGTCACCCCTCAGCCTCCGACGCTCCAGGGAAAACAGCCCCAGCCTGTTCAGCCTCTCCCTGTAGCTCAAACCCTCCAGCATCCTTGTAAATCTTTCCTGAACCCTTTCAGGTTTCGCAACATCTTTCCGATAGGAAGGAGACCAGAACTGCACGCAGTAATCTCTCTTCAGAGAAGAAGTTCCTCCTCACGAATAGGAAGGGTTCAGAGGGATATGGGCCTAGTGCTAGAGTAGGTTAGGGATATCTGGGGTTGAAAAATGTGGTGCTGGGAAAACACAGCAGGCCAGGCAGCATCCGAGGAGCAGGAGAATCGACGTTTCGGGCATAAGCCCTTCTTGAAGAAGGACTTACGCCCCCTAAACGTCGACTCTCCTGCTCCTCGGATGCTGCCTGACCGGCTGTGTTTTTCCAGCACCACATCTGAAGAAGGGCTTACGCCCCCCCGAAACGTCGACTCTCCTGCTCCTCGGGTGCTGCCTGGCCGGCTGTGTTTTTCCAGCACCACATCTGGAGAAGGGCTTACGCCCCCCCGAAACGTCGACTCTCCTGCTCCTCGGGTGCTGCCTGGCCGGCTGTGTTTTTTATTTCCCCCCCTGCACCACATTTTTCAACTCTGGTACTCCAGCATCTGCAGCCCTCACTTTCTCCTGAGGGATAGCTGGGCCAGCATGGTGGAGTTGGGCCGAACGGTCTGCCTCTGTGCTGCACATCTCTATGACTCTCTGGGTCTGCATTGTCCCTCACCTTGGGTCACGTGGCGGAGGTGGGGTCACGTGGCTGGCAGCGCGCGGGGGCGGGGTTTCAGGGTGACGTGGATGGCAGCGCGCGGCGGGAGGGAGGGTGACGTAGTTGGCAGCGCGGTGGCCCCGCCCCCTTACGCCCGCCCCCCGGGGCGGGACGCGCATGCGCACAGCGCCCCCCTTCCCCGGTGCCCGATGACGAGGTGGACGCCAGGCCGAAACAAGATGGCGGCCGCTGCCCCGCGGCCAGACCGTTGCGGCGGAGGTTCAAAACCGCCCGCGGCCCACACACACCCACCCACCCACCACCCGCCACCGGGCGCCTCCCTGCGGGGTTCCTCGCCAACCCCGCCGCTTGTTGCCCGCTCCCCGGCCGCCCGCGTCTTACCGAGCGGCGTCACAGCCGACGACGACGACGCCGCCACCGCTGGGAGGCCCGTCAGACCTTGCGCATGCGCACGGCGCCTGCCCCGCCCAGCGGCGCGCGCCCCCGCCCGCTCCGGGGGATAGAGGACTTTCAGCCGCGCGGGGCATTCTGGGTGATGGGCGGGGTCTGTTTAGCAGTGTGGAAACAGGCCCTTCGGCCCAGCCTTCTGGGTGATGGGCGGCGTCTGTTTAGCAGTGTGGAAACAGGCCCTTCGGCCCATCATTCTGGGTGATGGGAGGTGTCTGTTTAGCAGTGTGGAAACAGGCCCTTCGGCCCAGCCTTCTGGGTGATGGGCGGGGTCTGTTTAGCAGTGTGGAAACAGGCCCTTCGGCCCATCATTCTGGGTGATGGGCGGGGTCTGTTTAGCAGTGTGGAAACAGGCCCTTTGGCCCAACCAGTCCCTCCGAAAGCACAGCGCAGCCAGAACCCACTTCCCCTCCGACAACAGCACCTGACACCACGGGCAATTCGGCCTGGCCCAATCCACCCTGTGGGAGGAAACTGGAGCACCCCGGAGGTAAACCCACGCAGACACGGTGGGAGAACGTGAGGCCAGAACCGAAACCGGGACCTTGGTGCTGTGAGACAGCAGTGCCAACTGTTGAGCCACCGTGGCATCTGCGGTCAGAAGTCAACCTTTCCAGACCGGTGACTTCACCAGCATCGGCAGTCCTCGCTATCTTCCAGTTAATTCAGAGACCAAGGTAATGTTCTGGGGTTCCGGGTTCAAACCCCCCCCCCCATTACGTGTCTAATGGTGAGTGTAAATCCATTATTGACTGTCAAGGTAAACCAATTGGGTTCACTAATATCCTTCAAGGAAGGAAACTGCCATCCATACTTGGTCTGGCCCACATGTGACTGCAGACCCACAGCAATGTGATTGACTCTTAACAATTAGGGACGGGCAATAAATGCTTGCCTAGCCAGCAATGCTCTCACGTTGTGAATGACTAAAACACAGACTTGAAATCAAGTTCCTTGAAGGTGGAGTCTAAGGCAGGGTGGTGACGAAGGCATTTGGCATGCTTGCCTTCATTGGTCATTGCATTGAGTAAAGGAAATTTGGACGTCATGTTGCTGCTGCACAGATACATTGGTGAGGCCACTTTTAGAAAACAAGGCACAATTCAGAGGGAGTGGACGAGGGAATGGGAATGAGTGGAGTAGGGAAGAGTCCCTCACAGCGGCAATGATCAGGGAAATGGGAATGAGTCGAAGGCAATGAGTGTCTCACAGGACAGCGATGACAAGGGATGGGAAATTCGTGAGAGATGGAGAAACATCCACGCTGCAGGAATGACAAGGGAATGGGAATTTGTGGAGCATGGAGAGTCCCTCACACAGCAGCAACAATGAAGAAACGGGAATCTGTCGCGACCGCACTCTCATCTGAGAGTCACAGAGATGTACAACATGGAAACACGTCCAACTTGTCCATGCCAACCACAAATCCTAAATTATACTAGTCCCTTTTGTCAACATTTGGCACATAACCCTCTAAACCCTTCCTATTCACGTACCCATCCAGATGCCTTCTAAATGTTGCAATTATACCATCGTCCAACACTTCCTCTGGCAGCTCATTCCATACACGTACCACCCTCTACGTGAAAGAGTTGCCCCTTAGGTCTCTTTTATATCTTTTCCCTCTTACCCTAAACCTATGCCCCTCTAGTTTTAGACTCCCTCATCCCGGGGAAAAGACCTTGTCTACTCAGCCTATCCAAGCCCCTCATGATTTTATAAACTTCTATAAGGTCACCCCCTCAAATTCCAAAGCTCCAGGGAAAATAACCCCAGCCTGCTCCCTCGAGCTCAAACCCTCCAGCCCTGGCAACGTGCTTGTAAATCTTTTCTGAGCCCTTTCAAGTTCCACAACATCTTGCCTAAAATTACCACCCACATCCCTCCCTCTCTCGTACATCCACTTCGGAAGAAACTAATGTGTGTTTGCGATATTAAATAAAAAAGACATGCTACATTGTGTTTAACACAAAGTTGATTTATTTATCCTTCAAGCTGAATATTAGCATCGATGAATAGGCTGGAGTCAAGATTAGAGTGTGGTGCCGGAAAAGCACAGCAGGTCGGGCAGCATCCGAGGAGCAGGAAAATCGACGTTTCGGGCAAAAACCCTTCATCAGGTTTCTGCCTGAAACATCGATGTTCCTGCTCCTCGGATGCTGCCCGACCTGCTGGGCTTTTCCAGCACCACACTCTAATCTAGACTCCCCACATCTGTAATACCCAATTCTGCTGAATAGGCTGGAGTTTCTTCACATCAACAGGAATAGTTGCTATTGAACAAAGTTCAATCCTGGATCTGATGAACAGGAATTCCAGAAATTGCATGTGAACGCGATGGTGTGTCAGCAGGGGCAGGTCACTGAATGAATCCCTTTCACAGGGTGGCAAAGAAGGTATTTGGCTGCTTGACTTCATTGGTCAGAGCACTGAGTGCAGGAGTTGGGAGGGTCATGTTGCAGCCGTACAGGACGTTGGTGAGACCACTCCTAGAATACTGCGTACATTTCAACTCGCCTTTCTATAGGGCGACTATAAGTTGTTAAACTTGAGAGGCTGCAGAAAAGATTTACAAGGATCTTGCTGGGACTGCAGGGTTTGAGCTATAGGGAGAGGCTGAACAGGCTGTGGATTTTTTTTTCCCTGGAGCGTCAGAGGCAGAGGAGTGACCTTATAGGGGTTTATAAAATCATGAGGGGCATGGATAGGGTGAACAGACAAGGTCTTTTCTCTGGGGTGGGGGAGTCCAGAACTAGAAGGTATATGTTAAGGGTGAAAGAGGGAAAAATTTAAAAAGGATCTATCACTCATTGTCACTCATACTTTAACAGATTATGAGACAAGGTGAGCTTTTCTGTGTGTTTGGTTTAATTAGCAGAATTAACACAGCACAGAAACAGACCTTTTGGTCCAACATCCAATTGGTATGCCTAATCTCATGTCCCGATCTGACCCCCCAGTCACATTTGCCAATACTTGGTACATATCCCTCCAAACCCTTCGTATTCATATACCCATCCAGATGCCTTTTAAATGCTGTAATTCAACCAGGCTCCTCCACTTTCTCTGGCTGCTCATTCCATACACACACCACCCTCTCATTTAAGAAGTTACCCCTCAGATCCTTTTTAAATTTTTTCCCCTTTCACTCTTAACATATGCCCTCTAGTTCTGGACTCTCCCACCCCAGGGAAAAGACATTGTCTATTTACCCTATCCATGCCCCTCATAATTCTATAAACCTCTATTAGGTCACCCCTCAACCTCCGCGCTCCAGTGAAAACAGCCCCAGCCTGTTCAGCCTCTCCCGAGAGCTCAAATCCTCCAACCCTGGCAACATCCTTGTAAATCTTTAAAAAAATATATCTACCTCTCACTCTATAAAAACATGATGATCGATAAAGCCCCTCCTCTCCCGAGAGCTCAAATCCTCCAACCCTGGCAACATCCTTGTAAATCTTTAAAAAAAAATTATCTACCTCTCACTCTATAAAAACATGATGATCGATAAAGCCCCTATTAAATTTACATCAAGTCAATTTTCAAAACCACTTGTTGAACTTCTCTCTTTGTAGATTCCCCCCTGGGTCATCTTCAGTCCTCTGCTGCATAGATGTTTCCGGCAACATCCTGGTAAATCTCTTCTGAACCCTCTCCAGCTTAATAATATCCTTGCTATAACAGGGAGACCAGAACTAGGATGCAGTACCCCAGAAGAGGTCTCACCAACGTCCTGTACGAACTCAACATGACATCCCCAACTCTAATACTCAAAGGTCTGAGCAATGAAGACAAGTGTGCTAAATGTCTTCTTCATCACCCTGTCTACCTGTGATGCAAATTTCAAAGAATTATTGTTAGTTGTTAAAGTTAACAGAAACAAATCTCACATTGTCAGCTTCTTAATGCAGGGCACGATTAAACAAAGCCATAGACAGCAGGATCCAACCCCTGCAGTCACTTGCTGGTGTCTGTGGAGGCAGTTTGACTGAGTGAATTCCTTCCCACACACACACACACAGCAAGTGAATGGTCCCCTCCTCGGTGTGCGTGCGCAAGTCGGAAGACTTTGCAAATCCTGTTCCACACTCGCAGCAAGTGAACAGTCTCTCCCCAGTGTGAACTGGCATGTGTCTCAACAGAACAGAGGACTGAGTGAATCATTTCCCACACTTGGAGCAAGTGAATGGTCTATCCCCAGTGTGATCCCGCGTGTGTCACAGATCAAAGGACTGAGTGAATCCTTTCCCATCGTTGGAGCAAGTGAGTGGTCTCTTCCCAGTGTGAACTTGCAATGTCTCAGCAGGTCAGAGGACCAAGTGAATCCATTCCCACACTCGGAGGAGGTGATTAGCCTCTTCTGTAATATTAGGCTGAAAATACCTACCAGGTTTTTCAAGGTCTGATCAAAATTAGTACAAGGGATATGCACTTTAAGATGAAGCAAATTTCTTAGCTTAATCTACTTAATATGTATTAGTGACATATCCCTTGTACTAATGAGTCTGTTAGCTTAAACTACATAATATACATGGATATATATATATACAAGCAAGTGAGTCTCACACTGCCTTCAATGTATTGGGTCTGTGGTGATGGTGGCACTCAAAGATTTATCTCAGATTCCATACCATCAGTCTCATGAGTCCCAGCCCATTGGTGAAATGTCCAATGCGAGGGGTTGAATAGATTGCTCTAGACAGCTGTCATGGAATCAACGAGCAGAATGACTCGTTCCATGTCATTGACGATTAAACGAATTAAATTTGCAAAGACTGGGTCCCAGCTTCTGAGGCTGTCGTGGATTCCCTCACCAGCGTATAACAGCTTTGCCCCCAGTTTAATTGGCTCAGACGTGTGATGGAGGCATGTTCAATCGATGCATTCACAAAGTAAATAATATGCAGGAAAAGGGCAGAAAGGCAGGAGGTGCACTGTTTAACGGAGACACTAATTTACTTTAGCTAATAACATGTATGCTCAAACTTCTTCTGTGCCGCATTATGCCTGGAGGTATATGCATAGATAATCTTAATAGAGAAGCATCTGAGGTGGTTTTATTCTGGTAAATGTATTATATAAATGCACTCTGATGATGTTGTCGAAGAGAATTGGAAACTCAGTCGTACTAGGGTGAAGGCGATTCTGAAAAATGGTTTCCTTTTTAAAATTTGATTTGATTTATTATTGTCACATGTACCTAGGTACAAAGAAAAGTTTTGTTTTGTGTGCACTACAGACAGATCGAAAGTGCATAAGGGTATTAGAACAGAGTGAGGAATACAGTGCTACGGCTGCAGAGGATGTGCACAACGTACTTGGCAGTCCTGTAATCTGACAAGGTACCACAGCCTTTCTGGAATGAAAATGTGCAGATACATCACGACTTTAAAAGGGTCCACACAGCTTCCCAACCACTAACTTTGAAAGTTCAAAGGACTTGATGTAAGGCTGGTGCACTCGTAGGGAAAGCTCGATTTTAACATGATGGATGTGGACAGTGACTCATCCGCTGAGGCACTATGAGATCACATCTGACTGTAAGGGTTGGATTCTGCTGCGAAATGGGGGGAGCTCGCAATCCTCCATCCATTCCTACCCTCCTTCCTTCTGGTGAGTCCGTGCCCATGGAACAAGGGCGAGTATGTAACTCAGCCCCTCCAGCCTTCTGTACCAACTTATGGCTGATCTCATCTCGACCTCAACTCCAGTTTCCTTCCTGCTCACCAAAGCCCTTGCACGCATTACTAATTAAAAACCTGTCTACGTCCTCCTTAAATATATCCGGCAACGACTGAACTCTGGGAATGTGATTTCTGACTCTCTGAGAGAACTCATTTCTCCTCAACCTTTTCCTCCTCAATTCTAAAACCACGACCTCTCGTTCTAGATAGCCCCACATAAGGAAACATCCTTTCTACATCTATTTTGTCAAACACCTTTAGCATCATATTTAGCAGGTCGACGTCGGTAGGGCAGTGGATGTGGTGTATATGGACTTCAGCAAGGCATTTGATAGGGTTCCCCATGGTAGGCTCATTCATAAAATCAGGAAGTATGGGATACAGGGAGATTGAGCTATCTGGATTCAGAATTGGCTGAGCTGACAGAAGGCAGAGTGTGGTTGTAGATGGAAAATATTCTGCCTGGAGGACAGTGTTGAGTGGGATTCCGCAGGGCTCTGTTCCTGGGCCTCTTCTCTTTGTAGTTTTTATAAATGACTTGGATGAGGAGGTTGAGGGGTGGGTTAGGAAAGTGACACAAAGGTTGGAGGTGTCATCGATAGTATAGAGGGCTACTGCAGTCTGCAGCGTGACATAGACAGGATGCAGAGCTGGGCTAAGAAATGGCAGACGGAGTTCAACCTGGATAAATGCAAAGTGATGCATTTTGGAAGGTTGAACTCGAATTCTGAATATAGGATTAAAGACAGGATTCTTGGCAGTGTGGAGGAACAGAGGGATCTGGGTGTGCAAGTACATAGATCCTTCAAAGTTGCCACCCAAGTGGATAGGGTTGTTAAGAAAGCATATGGTGTTTTGGCTTTCATTAACAAGGGTATCGAGTTTAAGAGCCATGAGGTTTTGCTGCAGTTCTACAACTCCCTGGTGAGACCACACGTCCAGTTCTGGTCGCCCTACTATAGGAAAGATACAGAGGCTTTGGAGAAGGTGCAAAGAAGGTTTACCAGGATGCTGCCTGGACTGGAGGGCTTGCCATATGAAGAAATGGCAAGCCTGTGTTGAATAAGCTTGGACTTTTCTCTCTGGAGAGAAGGAGGAAGAGAGGAGATCTGATCGAGGTGAACAAAATAATGAGAGGAATAGATAGAGTCAATAGCCAGAGACTTTTCCCCAGGACAGGATTGACTGGTACGAGAAGTCATAGTTTGAAGATATTAGGTGGAAGATATAAAGGAGACGTCAGAGATAGGTTCTTTACGCAGAGTTGTGAATGCGTCGAATGCGTTGCCAGCTGTGGTGGTGGAAGCGAATTCATTGGGGACATTTAAGCGACTGCTGGATATGCACATGGATAGCAGTGAGTTGAGGGGTGCGTAGGATAATTTACTATATTTTACATTAGGATTAAGTCTCAGCACAACATCGTAGGCCTAAGGGCCTATTCTGTGCTGTACTTTTCTATGTTCTATGTTCTATCATCTATGCCTCAGGCGGGTCAGTTTGCTCAGTTGGCTAGTTTGGGATATCAACACTATGGGTTCAATCCCCACACCGGCTGAAGTTACAATGAGGGACTCACATTCTCAGCCTCTGCCAATGTATGAGATAGGTGGCCTTCAGATGAAACCAGTACCAATCATCCCTCTGTAGTGAGAGCACAGTCCTCTGGGACAATAGCGATTTTTAAAATCCACATCTTAATTAGGTCTCTTCTCATTCTTCAAAATGCCAGAGGGTATAAGGCTAAACTGCTCAAGGTTTCAGGCTAACATAGTCAGAAGTCACACAACACCAGGTGACAGTCCAACAAGTTTATTTGAAATCACAAGCTTTCGGAGCGCTGCTCCGCCATCAGGTGAAGGAACAGCATTCCAAAAGCTTGGAATTTCAAATATACCTTAGATTACTTAGATTACTTACAGTGTGGAAACAGGCCCTTCGGCCCAACAAGTCCACACCGACCCGCCGAAGCGCAACCCACCCATACCCCTACATTTACCCCTTATTACCTAACACTAAGGGCAATTTAGCATGGCCAATTCACCTAACCTGCACATTGAACGTCTGGCTGCAGTCTGCACTGAAAACAAAACAATGCTGGAAATTACAGACGTTCAATTGCGTTTGTTTAAACAAAAATAAGGACTTACATTGAAACCCATTTCCTGTCAACGGGAAATGACAGGAAATTACAGCGGCTCAGGAGGCATCCGTGGAGAGAGAGAGAGAACAAACGAGCATTTCGGTTCTAGATGACCCTTCATCAAAGCTGGCGCGGAGTCTCCACTGCATCGCAGCAGCGACGCATCAAGAGGCGCCCAGCCCTTCGACATCAATGGCGGTGCGTTTACCCGTCGCCCCCCGCGCTGGTGAAAGCCCCCTATCCTCATCGCGGGCGGGCGGCGCACAGACGCAAGTGGCCGGCCGGGTCTGGAGCATGCGCGGAGCGGGCGCTGGCGGTGGGTCGCTGGGTGAGTTTGGGGAAGGGATGGGGACTGGGGGAGGGGGTCCCTGCGGGCGCAGAGAGCTGCAAGAGAACATAAAGTGGGGAGGGGGATTGACAGGGATGGGTTTGATAAACTCCTCTTCCCAGGAGAGAAGGGTTTGCAAAAAAAAAAATTGCAAGCCAGAGAAATGTTTGTCTCTTTGCAATCTCCATCGTGCACCAAGAGAGAGATGGGATTTACATCTCTCTTTTTCTTGGGTTTCTCCACTGGATTCGAGACGTTTAACGTGTGTAGAGGTTTACAAAATTACGGTGGGCATGGATAGGATAAATAGACAAAGTCTTTCCCCTGGGAGGGGGGGGAGTCCAGAACTAGAGGGGCATAGGTTTAGGGTGAGAGGGGGAAGGTATAAAAGAGAACTAAGGGGCAACTTTTTCACTCAGAGGGTGGTACGTGTATGGAATGAGCTGCCAGAGGAAGTGGTGGAGGCTGGTACAATTGCAACATTTAAGAGGCATTTGGATGGGTGTATGAATAGGAAGGGTTTGGAGGGATATGGGCCGGGTGCTGGCAGGTGGGACTCGATTGGGGTTGGGATATCTGGTCGGCATGGACCAGTTAGGTTAGATTCCCTACGGTGTGGAAACGGACCAACGAGTCCACACGCACCCTCCGAAGGGATTTTTTTTTCAAAAAAGTGACACAGTGGTTAGCACTGCTGCCTCACAGCACCAGGGTACCAGGTTCGATTTCTGCCTCGGGCGACTGACTGTGTGGAGTTTGCACATTCTCCCCGTGTCTGCGTGGGTTTCCTGCGGGTGCTCCGGTTTCCTCCCACAGGCCAAAGATGTGCAGGTCAAGGTGAATTGGACGTGCTAAAATTGCCCGTAGAGTTAGGCGCATTAGTCAGAGGGGAAATGGGCCTGGGTGGGTTACTCTTCGGAGGGTCGGTGTGGACTGGTTGGGCCAAAGGGCCTGTTTCCACACTGTAGGGAATCTAATTCTGGTTGCTGGTTTTGTGTGCATACACTCTCTGGATTTTACAGGGATCAAGGGCGATGGCTAGAAATTGGGAGAGTGGGGCTGAGAAGCTTATCAGCCATGTTTGAATGGCGGGGTAGACGCGATGGGCTGAATGGCCTAATTTCCCCTCCTGTCTCTTGTGGATTGGCAGGAGGGAAGGGTCTTGTGAACTTATACCTCAGTCGGGAAAGCCTGGACTAATTGGGGCGTTTAAGAAAATCCAGCCGGGGACCTCTCGAGGGGTGTTGGAAATGACAATGGATTGCTGGACTCGAAATGTTAACGCGATGTTTGCTGGGTTTTTTTTTTGTCTCCACAGACGCTGTTGGAGCTGCCAGTTTTCTGCAGCACTTTCTGGTTCTCTGCTCTGTGAGGAAAAAAAACTGTAAGCAATAAGGCTGGAAAACCAACGAGAGAAATGAAGAGTCAGTTAGACTAGGACCCGTTAGCTTATTCTCTCTGCACAGAGGCTGCCTGACCTGCTGCGATTTCTATTGCTTTTTCTGTTTTCAAGACAAAGACACATTCCCCCCCCCACCCCCCACCCCCAACTGGGTGACTTTCAGTGAACTGCGGATTGACTTAAGCTTCGTTCGCTCGGCAAAGCTGCAGAGGCACGGGGAGGTCCCCGCCAGGCAGAAGCCGTGGAAATGTGGGGACTGCGGGAAGGGGTTTAATTACCCCCTCGGAACTGGAGACTCACCGCCGCAGCCACACCGGGGAGCGGCCGTGTGCGGGAAGGGCTTCACCCAGTCGTCCAGCCTCTACACCCACCGGCGGGTGCACACCGGGGAGCAGCCGTTCGCCTGCCCGGAGTGCGGCCAGGGGTTTAAGGCTTTCTCCACCCTCCGGGCTCACCGGCGGGTCCACTCCAACAAGAGGCCATTCACGTGCCCGGACTGCGGGAAGAGCTTCAACAGCCGGAAGGATCTGCTGAACCACCAGCGGGCTCTGACCGGGGAGCGGCCGTTCGCCTGCGCCGTGCGCGGCAAGGGCTTCGCTTGCTCGTCCCCCCTGCTGACCCGTCAGCTCGCCCACGCCACCGAGAGGCCCTTCCCGCGTCCCCAGTGCGCGAAGCGATTCAAGATGCGGGAAGGACCTGCTCGAGCACCGGTACACGCACACCGGGGAGCGGCCCTTCGCCTGCTCCGAGTGCGGGCTGGAGTTGGTGGACCTGCCGGACCTGCTGGCCCACCGGCGGGGGGCCCACCGGGGAGCGGCCGTACGCCTCCCGCCTCACCACGCACCGACTGGTCCTCACCGACGAGAGGCCCCACGGCTGCCCCGTCTGCCAGAAGCGGTTCAAAAGCAGGCAGAACCTGCTGACGCGCCGGCGGGTCCACACCGGGGAGCGGCCGTTCCACTGCGCCGCCTGCGGCGAGGGCTTCACCCAGTCCAACAACCTCCCTGAGACACCACCAGCTGCACTTGCGTGAGCAGGGGTTGGACTCTGCCGCTGAGGTGACCCACATCCAGGAGTGAATCGCAGCCGATCGCCTGTTCTACCTACCCTCCCCCCAACACAGACACACACAGACAGGCACACAGACACTCACACACACACACGGACAGACACACACAGACGTACACACACAGACAGACAGACACACACACACACACAGGCAGACACACACAGGCACACACACAGACGGGCACACAAATGCACACACAGAC
>NC_057753.1:11705533-11706091 GCF_004010195.1 Chiloscyllium plagiosum
ACACACATACCGAGGCTATAGACTTAAAAAACAAGGGCCAGGCTAAGAGAGCCTGTAAACATCACGGACGAGGCTTGCGGGGTTGACAATGAGGAATAACCGCTGGACCACATCGACAGGATGGGCAGAGAAGCTTCAAGTGGGCATCTGAGTCCCGGAGCAGCATGAGGCGATGGATTTTGGCGGAAACTGAACCAGGGCAGGGGCACGGACGGTGAGCTGTGCGAGGCTGAGGGGTGCAGGCACACACACATCGCCCACAGGTCGATCGGGACGGGTCAAGAAGGTACTTGGACCACTTCGCTTCCTTGAGCAGGACTGTAAGAGAATATCCTGCGCGAGCTACTAGCTCGAGCACAGCCAGAACACGGAGGTCTGTTTGAATCTCCGCACTACTCAAGTATAGCGTGAGGCGTTGATTTTATTTTCTCTTTATTCCTCATGGGATCTGCGTGTCGCTGGCATGTTGTTGCCTGTGTCCGATTGTCCTTGAACTGACGAAGGCCCGGGCTCTTTCAGAGGCTAACAGTCAGTGGCTGTGGGTTTGAAATCATGGGG
>NC_057753.1:11706133-11719767 GCF_004010195.1 Chiloscyllium plagiosum
GGATGGAAACAGCTGTTCCTCAAGGGAGAAGGGGGAAAGGGGTCTGTTGGGAGCCTCAGTGCAGCGGGGTGTGGGGCCCCTTTCGCTTATGGCTGATCCACGGGTGGCATCCTCGTTATTTAGATCAGATTAGATCCCCTACCGTGTGGAGACAGGCCCTTCGGCCCAACAACTCCAACACTGACCCTCTGAAGAGTAACCCACCCCAGACCCATTCCCCTACCCCTATATTTACCCCTGACTAATGCACATAACACTATGGGTAATTTAGCACGGCTAATCCACCTTAACTTGCACATCCCTGGGCACTATGGGTAATTTAGCATGGCCAATCCATCTTAACCTGCACATCCCTGGGCACTATGGGGTAATTTAGCACGGCCAATCCACCCTAACCTGCACATCCCTGGGCACTATGGGGTAATTTAGCATGGCTAATCCACCTTAACCTGCACATCCCTGGGCACTGTGGGTAATTTAGCATGGCCAATCCACCTTAACCTGCACATCCCTGGGCACTATGGGGTAATTTAGCATGGCCAATCCACCCTAACCTGCACATCCCTGGGCACTATAGGGTAATTTAGCATGGCCAATCCACCCGAACCTGCACATCCCTGGGCACTATGGGTAATTTAGCACAGCCAATCCACCCTAACCTACGCATCTCTGGGCACTATGGGTAATTTAGCATGGCCAATCCACCCTAACCTGCACGTCCCTGGGCACTATGGGTAATCCAGCATGGCCAATCCACCCTAACCTACATATCCCTGAGCATTGTGGGTAATTTAGCACGTCAAATCCACCCTAACCAACACATCCCTGGGCACTATGGGTAATTTAACATGGCTAATCCACCCAAACCTGCACATCGCTGGGCACTATGGGTATTTTAGCACGGCCCATCCACCCGAACCTGGGCATCTTCGGACTGTGGGAAGAAACTGGAACACCCGGCAGAGACACATGCAAACGCGGTTGGGGTGGGAGAGGGGACCATGTGCACACAGATGGTCATCCGAGGCTGGGAATCGAACCCGGTCATGAGCTAACCACTGAGCTTTGTTGTTCGGGCTTTCTGCTTCCTTGAAGCAACGTAGCTTGTGACTGAAGAGCCCAATGCTGGAGTACCAGTCCCGGTCACAGCGGTCACCTCTGTATGTGGTCGCTGATCTGCTGGAGCTGCTGCCGGTCCTCCGTTGGTGCCCGCTTGTCTGCTGCAGCTCTCCTCAGCTCCTTTTCCCCCCGTTTTGAGGTGCCGGTTCAGGCTGCTTCTCCATCTCGTGCAGTCAGCTGCAAGCCTTTCCCAGGACTCCGTCACGATACCAAGCGCCTGGCACAGACGTCCTTGTAGTGCAGCTGGGGGTGCCACATGGGTCTCCTCCCCGGATGCGAGCTCTCCCCTCAGCTCCTTTTCCCCCCGTTTTGAGGTGCCGGTTCAGGCTGCTTCTCCATCTCGTGCAGTCAGCTGCAAGCCTTTCCCAGGACTCCGTCACGATACCAAGCGCCTTCATGTTTCCCTGGCACAGACGTCCTTGTAGTGCAGCTGGGGATGCCACATGGGTCTCCTCCCCGGATGTGAGCTCTCCACAGAGGGGGAGGCTTTGAGACGCGGCCGTCCTCCAGGCGGTGCATGTGACCCCCTCTCCCAGCACAGTTTCTGCCACCTGAGCAGAGGTGGGGAGTGGGGAGAGAGAGGACTATCTTCTGTGTTCATCCCAGTTTTTACTCCACCACCATCCCAGCGACCCATAAGCCTGAATGCAACCCATCTCTCTCTCGCGCTCTCATTCTCTCGCTCTCTCGTTCTCTCACTCTCTCTCTCGCTCTTATTGTCTCTCTCTCTCTCTCTCTCTCTCTCTCTCTCTCGTTCTCTCTCTCTCTCTCTCGTTCTCTCTCTCTCTCGTTCTCTCTCTCTCTCACTGTCTCTCTTTCGCTCTCAGTCTGTCTCTTTCTCTCTCATTCTCTCTCCCTGTCTCTCTGTCTCTCTCTCTGTCTTGTTCTCTCTCGTTCTATCACGTTCTCTCTCTCTCTCACTTGTGTTCTCTCTCTCGCTCGTGTTTTCTCTCTCTCTCGTTCTGTCCCTCTCTCGTTCTCTCTCTCTGTCTCGTTCTCACTCTCTGCCTTGCCCACCTTGAAGAGCAGCTGCCTGCTTCAAGCACGTCGCACGTGGCACGGTGTGGCGTCAGCCGCACTTATTACCTCCCATAACCGACGTCACCGGGACCGTTGGCGCACTCGCGCATTCAGCCACCCTGGAGCTGCAGTGTTTTTTTTAAAGTACTGTGGAGACAGTGAGGCCGAAGGGTGGGGGGATAACATGTTGCCGGACTCCCCGAGTGACCTCTGCACGTGAGCGGGAGCCGACGTTGGCTTGAAGTCTATGGGTGCATGATGACGGCGATCTATCCAGCAAAGGTACGGCAGGACAGCTCAGACCCGTGGAAGCCTCATCCTGTTCCATGAGGGAAAATCCGGATGCTTCCCATGTGCTAGACAAACGCCATCAACTGGAGCAACGGGAAGCAAAAGAGAGACCGCTTCCAGCCATGCCGTGGAGAACCACAAAATCCTTTGATTTCCGTGGGGATGTATATCGGTCACTTACACGTTAATGCGTTATTTCTTATATAACAGGTATTAGCAAAGGTTTTGCAGCATCTATGACTGAATTTTAAAAAATGTATAATTTTGACATTATAGAAGTTTATAAGATCATGATGGGGCATGGATACCTCAGATTACGACGTGACCTTGTTCAGATGTGCCAAGGAGTGGCAGATGGAGTTTAATTCAGATAAATGCGAGGTGCTGCATTTTGGGAAAGCAATTCCTAGCAGGACGTATACACTTAATGGTAAGGTCCTGGGGAGTGTTGCTGAACAGAGAGACCTTGGAGTGCAGGTTCATAGCTCCTTGAAAGTGGAGTCGCAGGTCGATAGGATAGTGAAGGAGGCGTTTGGTATGCTTTCCTTTATTGGTCAGAGTATTGAGTACAGGAGTTGGGAGGTCATGTTGCGGCTGTACAGGACATTGGTTAGGCCGCTGTTGGAATACTGCATGCAATTCTGGTCTCCTTCCTATCAAAAAGATGTTGTGAAACTAAAAAGGGTTCAGAGAAGATTTACAAGGATGTTGCCAGGGTTGGAGGGTTTGAGCTACAAGGAGAAGTTGATTAGGCTGGGGCTGTTTTCCCTGGAGTGTTGAAGGTTGAGGTTTATAAACCTTATAGAGGTTTATAAAATCATGAGGGGCATGGATAGGATACAGGTGGGACTAGATTGGGTTGGGATATCTGGACGGGTTGGACCGAAGGGTCTGTTTCCATGCTGTACATCTCGAGGACTTCTATGTCGCCAGACCTGCTGAGTCTGTCCGGCAATTTCTGCTTTAGTTTCGGATTCCCGGGCACCCACAGTTATTTTGTTATAGCTGCAGCATGGCATCCGCGTTTGCAGTAAAGGGTGTGACTGCAACCAGTGAAGGTGCAGAGAATGTGAGTGGGAGTGCCACGTTTACTTACATGGGGAAATTGAGTAGACTGAGGCTAGAGCAGTGGAGAACGAGGATTGTGTGTGTGTGTTTGGTCGAAGAGGAATCCACTTCCACGAGCGGAGAAGAGGATGAGGCGGAAACTTAGTGTAATCAGCGGGAGGGATGGGAGGAGGAATGCGGAAATCACTTCACCCGAGGGGAGGTGGGGACCCAGAATTTTACTGCCTGGTAGATTTATTGATAGCTATTGAAAACCACTTGGACATGAGTCAAGAGATGCCATATCTTAGTTAGAATGCGGGCACAAACACGATGGGGCAAATGGCCTCCTGTGTGACAGCTGTACGGTGTTATTATTCTGACAGCTGGAGTTTTCGCTGCAGATGTTAGCGACCTCCCAGACTTGGACCAGAGTTGAGTATTCTGGATGGATGTGAAATAAATTGGCTTTGCGCTCCACGGACTGTCCTGCATTTTTGTCTTTTTCCGACCAGTGTGTTTAATTTAGAATCGTACAACACTGAGTCGTCGAATCCCTAGAGTATGGAAGCGGGCCACTCAGACCATTGAGTCTACACTGACCCTCTGAACAGCATCCCACCCTATGCCTGTAAATCTGCATTTCCCACGGCTAACCCACCTAAGCCTGCATGCTATGGGACAATTTAGCACGGTCAATCCACCCGAACCTGCACATCCCTGGGCACTATGGGTAATTTAGCACGGTCAATCCACCTTAACCTGCACATACCTGGTCACTATGGTAATTTAGCACAGCCAATCCACCCTAACCTGCACATCCCTGGGCACTATGGGTAATTTAGCACGGCCAATCCACCCTAACCAACACATCCCTGGGCACTATGGGTAATTTAGCACGGCCAATCCACCCTAACCTGCACATCCCTGGGCACTATGGGTAATTTAGCACGGCCAATCCACTCTAACCTGCACATACCTGGGCACTGTGGGTAATTTAGCACGGCCAATCCACCCTAACCTACACCTCCCTGGGCACTATGGGTAATTTAGCACGGCCAATCCACCCTAACCTACACATCTTTTGACTGTGGAAGGAAACTGGAGTACCAGGAGGAAACCCATGCAGACACAGGGAGAACGTACAGTCGCCTGAGGGTGGAATCGAACCCAGGCCCCTGGCGCTGTGATGCAGTGGTGCTAACCATTGGGCCATTATTCCACTCCTCTGAAAAATATCTTTTAAGTGGAACCAGGTAAACAGACCCTTCGACCCAACCAGTCTGTGCCGCCCCTAATCCCAAATTAAACTAGTCCCACCTGCCTGCATCTGGCTGATTTCCTATACGTGTGCTTATCCAAATGTCTTTCAAATGTTTTAACTGTACCCACATCCACCATTTCCTCAGGAAGTCCATTCCACACGCGAACCACTCTGTGTGCAAGAAATTTGTCCCCCCCATGTCTTTTTAAAAATCATTCTCCTCTCAGCTTAAACATTTGCCCCCCCCAGTCTCGAAATCCCCCACCCTCCGGGAAAAGACACCTGGCGTCCATCCTATCCGTACCTCCCGGCTGGAGCTCACCTTGGGCAGCGTTACAGCAGGAGTGAACTTTAACCTGGACATCGTCCTTTGGGGTCAGACCGAGAGGGGGCAAATCGCTTGGTCTCTCTTCACCTGCAGCGCTGGTGTTCAATTTTGAGGCGCTTTAAGAACTGTGATGCTCCCTCACAATTGTGTTCAGAGTCAGGAAGAACGAGGGTGAAACGTGCTGTCAATTCAGAGGCAGATGGGACGCGCTGATCGAAAGTTAATCTGGATTAAAAATAGCAGAGCCAAAAGGAGGAACTCTTAAAAGCAGGAACTGTCACACGGTAGATACTTGACCTTCAGGTAAAGAAAGACTGGCACTATGTGTGGTGGAGAACCACCAGAGAGTTCGTTAAGAAGTAGGTCTTTTATTTGGAAACAAAAAACAGAAAGCAGATTCTCGAGTGCCCACGAACCTCAGCATCCGTGGTTTTTAACATGTTTTTTATCATGTTTCTGTTAACTTATCAGCATGTCCAACTATATTAATCAAAGTACCTCACTCTAGCCACACAGTAAACCAGTGATGTTAGTTCCCATTATCTCTTTCGTTGTACATTCTACTTAATGTTATTCTAATGTCACGGTTAGATATTTAGTGCTAACGTTTGCAACAACAGTCCTTCACTCCAGACCCTACTTAATATTTTCCTAATGTCATGATTAGATATTAGATCCAGTGATCTTCCATTCCAGACTAACCCGTCACGATTAGATATTTAGCTGTTCCATCTATTACAATCGTCTCCTGTCTCAAGCTGACTCTACTAACTATTCATTAGATACTTCATGTCATGTCCCAAATATTTATGGTCCCAATCTTGTGATAATGGCACTTAACACGGAGACTACCTCTAACTGTTATCTCATCTCGCCATAGTGACCTTCCAGCCTCAGCCTTACTCTGCTAATTGGTGTTACAGCATTCTAATATTCTTACCCCATCCTGCCTTCCACAGACCACAGATTGCCAGTGGCCTTCGTGCTTTAACCCTTCCCATACTTTCATGCTCTTTATTTTCCATACACCTTCGTGCTCCCCCGTTTTATCGACGTGTGTGAATAAAACACAAGGGTGAATACAAACACCTTGAATGAGGCACGCGTTGCAATGTGATGCCGAAAGTCACCCTGGCACACTGCCATCGTCAAACCCCTGACGACTGAAGGTTGTTGGCTTAAGGAGCAGTAAGAGAGCTGGCCTTCAAACATCCCACTCGTAAAGGAGGGTATAAGGTGTGAGAGCATCCGAAGGCCCCCCCCCCCTCCGTCACTGAATGAGATCGTGGCTGATCTGATCTTCTTCAACGCTCATCTTTCTGCCTTTTCCCCTTGATTTCTTTCCCGAGTCAAAATCTGGTGGGGGGGGGGGTTCTCTGTTGATTCAGGAATCAGCGAGAGGGTTGGCCGATGATTAGATTCCCTACGGTGTGGAAACAGGCCCTTCGGCCCAACAAGTCCACACCGACCCTCCAAAGTGCAACCCACCCATTCCCCTCCCTTTACCCATGACTAATCCACCTAACACTACGGGCAATTTAGCATGGCCAATTCACCTGACCTGCACATCTTTGGACTGTGGGAGGAAACCGGAGCACCCGGAGGAAACCCACGCAGACACGGGGAGAATGTGCAAACTCCACACAGACAGTTGCCCGAGCTGGGAATCGAACCCGGGTCCCTGGCGCTGTGAGGCAGCAGTGCTAACCACTGTACCACCCCACGGATTGAGGACAGATTGAGTCGACCATGACTATATTCATTGAAATTTAGAAGGATGAGATGGGGGGATCTTATAGAAACATATTAATTTATGAAGAGAATAGACAGAAAATAGGTGCAGGAGTGGGCCATTGGGCCCTTTGAACGTGCATCCCATTCAATATGATCGTATAATCTCCCATTCCAACCCTCTCCCCATAATCGTTGATGCCTTTAGCTCCCGTCCAGCTCCATCCTGAATGTATTCAATGAACTGGCCCCAACAGCTTTCTGTGGATGACAATTCCAAACACAACCATCTTCCAATGTGCCAGGTATGACTCCAATCAGCAGAGTGTTTGCCCCCCAATACTCATTGGTTCCAGTTTTGCCAGGGCTCCTCAGTGCCACACTCGGTCAAATGCGGCCTAGATGTCAAGGGCTGTCACTCTCACCTCACCTAAGGGATTCAGCTCTTTTGTCCATGTTGTTCAATAGGGTGTTTGTTAGTTCACAGATGCCTTGTGTATACTGTCGTTAACACGCTTATAGGCCCCCTTTTTCAATACCTTACATCAGTCTTGCATCTAAGTGACAGGTTTGCTGCTATTCCAAGGAATCTGTTCAGATATACTATTTGTCTGACATTAAATCCTCCTGGAGGAATGGACTCATCCAAACCTTCCCATCACTATTTGACCCTGAGATGTTGCTGGCCTTCCT
This sequence comes from Chiloscyllium plagiosum, assembly GCF_004010195.1. NCBI lineage: Eukaryota > Metazoa > Chordata > Chondrichthyes > Orectolobiformes > Hemiscylliidae > Chiloscyllium > Chiloscyllium plagiosum. The sequence continues at coordinate 11,713,627 of NC_057753.1, forward strand.
GAACCACTGTAGTGCACTTGAAGTAAGTAAAGCCCCCAATGCCAGCGGAGAGACCCAGCGACACTGAAGAAACGACCGATACGTTTCCAAGTCTGGCTCGGAGGGATGGTTGCAGAGGGGTGGTGTTCCCATCTGGACGGTGGAAACCGAGGGTTTGAAAGGTGCTGCCCAAGGAGCCTTGCTGGGTTTCTGCAGGGCGCCTTGTCGGTGGCACTCTGCGCTACGACTGAGCATTGGTGGCGGTGGCGCCAGGCCGCTGGCCCGCTTTGCACTGAGGGACGTGAAGCCTCTTGCGTGTTGTTTTAAAAAGTGGCTCAAAGTAAGACGTCCAAGTGCAGATAAAAATGCCGGCTTGGGCCAATAAATGGTTAAGTAACATTCATGCCACACAAATGGCCAGGCAATGACCATCTCCAGTAAGAATTTGGATGAATACAATGTATTGCATTTTGGCAAAACAAATAGGGTCAGAACTTGCACAATGGGTGGTAGGGGGCCTATTGAATTAGGGGGCTTGTCTGTCACCCTCTTTCCTTCTGGAGGACAACAGCATTATTCACCTGGGTTGGTTGGAGGACCAGCTCGGTCCTCCCGCCCCGCCTCTTACTGACTCCGTTGGGACGGAGGACATGTCGGTCTTCCAGCCACGCCTCCTCATTGATTCCGATTGGACGGAGGATTCACCTGCCTGCAGACCACGCCCCCTCATTGACTCCGATTGGACAGAGGGCGGGTCTGCCTGCCAGCCAGCCGCGCCCCCTCATTGACTCCGATTGGGCAGAGGGCGGGCCTGCCTGCCGACCGCGCCCCCTCATTGACTCCGATTGGGCAGAGGGCGGGCCTGCCTGCCAGCCGCGGCCGCCTCATTGACTCCGATTGGACGGAGGACGCATCGGCCGTCCAGCCCCACCCCTGCCTGCGTCGGCCCCGATTGGTCGGGCGATCCCGTTGGTCTTCCAGCCCCGCCCCCCCCCACTGTCCCTGGCTCCGATTCGACGGTCCTCCAGCCCCGCCCTCAAGCTTCCCACCGTCAGCCGCGCCGCGCCGCGAGGCCGGGCATGCGCGCTGCCCCTCACCAGCTCGAGGACGACCCGTTGCGACGGGTGAGTACGGCGGGGCAGACCGCGCGGGCGGGCTTCGCAAGTAGCGCCCGTAAGAAACCTGCAAAGGGCGAGGTTACCGCCCTGCCTTTTGCGGGCCGGCGCGGACTGTTCGGTTCACGCCGCTTCCCTCTTTGCTCTTTGACTTTCTCTGCGCTTTCCGAGCTGAGGTGACGGCCGCCATCTTTGGCGGCGGCGGCGGCGGCGGGAGGGGGGTAGCCTGGCGCACGCGCGGCTGGCGCCCTGTCCGACCACGCCCCTCCCCCCACCCACTCACTCACTCACTCCGATTGGTCGTTGGCGCCGTCGATCTTCTCTCTCCCCCTATTGTCCGCGGCGGCTGTCAACAATGGGGGGGCGTGGCCAGTTGGGGACATGCGCGGTGTGTGTGTCTGGGTGGTAAGGGGATCACGTGGGTGGAAGCACAGACCCAGTTGCTGGATGGGCAGCTCCTTCCCTCCCTGCTGGGTTTAGGAGGGGGGGGGGTAGGTAGGTAGGTGGGTGGGGGAAACGTGCACCTTCCCTAATTGGGGCAGAGTGATTCCGTTCGTTCTTTTGCTGAGTGTAGTCACCGCCGCTAAGACCCTGGAATTTGTTAACCGCCCCCAGAGGGCGGCTGAGGGTCGACCAGAGTGACCGTGGCTCCGCAACCACGTGTAGGCCAGGCCGGGTAAGCACAGCAGATTCCCCACACCCCCCCCCCCCCCTCCCCGAAGGGTGCTCATGGTTGACCTTTTCACGCAGTGGATGGTGTGCGCGTGGAATGAGCCGCCAGAGGGAGTGGTATAATGGCAACGTGTAAAAGGCACCTGGATGGGGACGTGACTAGGAAGGGACGTGGGCCAAACGCGACTAGGTTAATATCGGGTATCTGGCCGGCCCGGACGAGTTGGACGCGAGGGTGTGTTCCTGTGCCGCTCGTCTCTGACTCGAGTGGACCTTCGCTTGGCGAATTGCCGTGCTCCAGATAGAATCGTGGGATCCTGTCAAGTCTGCACTGACCCTCTGAAGAGCTCCCCACCCACCCCCGTTCCCCCGCCCTGTTCCTGCTTTTCCCACGGCTAATCCACCTACAGTGCGCGCATCCCCAGTTGCTATGGGACGAATTTAGCAAGGCCAGTCCACCCAACACTTCGTTGGGACTGTGGCAAGAAACCAGAGCACCTGGCAGAAACCCACTCAGTCAAGGGAAGAAGGTGCATACTCCACAGAGACAGCCACCCAAGGCGGGAATCGGACCCAGGTCCCTGGTGCTGTGAGGCAGCAGTGCTAACGACTGAGCTACCATGCTGTGTGAATTCAGTTTTGATTCCATGTTGGGATTTTAAACCACATCCTCCGGGTGTTCACCTGGGTCTCTGATTTACTGGTGCAGTAATAGCACCATTACACAATCCTTCTTCCTCTAAGTGGTCATCGGAACCCAGTGACCAGGAGAGAAAGTGATCCACCATTAATTTCATTCTCACTCTGCAAACATGGTCTGGAGAAATGGACTAGAATAGAGTGAGATGAAATAATGTACAAAGTCTTCAGATTTGGCCCAGGCGTGAGATGATTGATTAGATTAGATTCGATTCCCTACAGTGTGGAACCAGGCCCTTCGGCCCAACAAGTCCACACCGACCCTCCAAAGAGTGGCCCACCCAGACCTATTTCCCTCTGACTAATGCACCGAACACTAGGGGCAATTTAGCGTGGCCAATTCACCTTGACCTGCACATCTTTGGACTGTGGGAGGAAACCGGAGCACCCGGAGGAAACCCACACAGACACGGGGAGAATGTGCAAATTCCACACAGACAGTCACCCGAGGCTGGCATCGAACCTGGGACCCTGGTGCTGTGAGGCTGCAGTGCTAACCACTGAGTCACCGATGGAGAACGTCTTGGGGACAGGGAATCACAGCTTTAGGAGAGCCAAAATGTTCCGTAGGGTCTAGAATTCTCCTCTGAATTTCTGTCCAGCACTTGCAGTGAAAGGTTTTGTGAACTTATTTTCCAGGTGTTTAGAACACAAGGATTCACAGACGGGAAACTCGGAATCAAGCTGTGCGCCAAGATCGGGACCTCAATATCCTGGGCCTTTGTGCGTAACATTTGGAAATGTTTGCCCGGTCTGTGTGCGGGGAAACATCTCAAGGAGCCAATGGAGAAACCGTGGAAGTGTGAGGACTGTGGGAAAGGGTTCAATTACCCATCCCTGCTGGAGAGCCATCGGCGGAGCCACACTGGAGAGAGGCCGTACACCTGCTCCGTGTGTGGGGAAGGGTTCACTCAGTCGTCTGGCCTCTGGTCGCACCAGCGGATTCACAGCGAGCAGAAGCTGTTCCACTGCGGCGCCTGCGGGAAGGGGTTCCGGCACTCGTCCGCCCTCACCGTGCACCGGCGCACCCACACCGGCGAGAGGCCGTTCACCTGCTCGGCGTGCGGGAAGGGCTTCTCTCAGTCCTTCCACCTGCAGACCCACCAGCGGGCCCACACCGGGGAGAGACCGTTCACCTGCTCCGAGTGCGGGAAGGGATTCGCGCTGTCGTCCCACCTCCTGTCGCACCAGCGGGTCCACACCGAGGAGAAGCCCTTCGGCTGCGCCGCCTGCGGGAAGCGGTTCCGGCATTCGTCCGCCCTGGGCCTGCACCAGCGCACCCACACCGGCGAGAGGCCGTTCACCTGCTCCGAGTGCGGGAAGGGCTTCACGGTCCTGCCCACGCTGCTGAGGCACCAGCGGGTCCACACCGAGGAGAAGCCCTTCGGCTGCGCCGCCTGCGGGCAGAGGTTCCGGCAGCCGTCCAACCTGACGGCGCACCGGCGCACCCACACCGGGGAGAGGCCGTTCGCCTGCCCCGCCTGCGGGAAAGGGTTCACCCGCTCTTCCAACCTCGCCGCCCACCAGCGGGTCCACACCGGCGAGCGGCCGTTCGCCTGCCCCGTGTGCGGGAAGGCCTTCACCAAGTCTTTCAACCTGCTGACCCACCAGCGGACCCACGCTCCGGAGCGGCCGTTCGCCTGCCCCCGTGTGCGGGAAGGGATCGGCTCAGCCCCGCCGCCTGGCCAGGCACCAGCAGCTCCCTGAGTGACTTGCAGCTGTTGGTTCCTGCTGGGGCGAGAACGAACCGCTTGCCGTTCACCGTTTTTCCCCCCCGTAACCGGCTGCTTTTCAACGTCCGGGACACGTTGCCGAGTTTCCGCACTGTGGGGCGCCTCTTCGTGAAAAAGAGTCATCTGTGCTCTTTCCTCCCTACACCAGAACTCTCATCGGGAACCGCATTCGCAGCAACATGAGGATCCTTGGCTTCGACGTCTCAATTCCCATGCCGACGCTCCCGGGAAATTCTCTCAGACTACTATGAGTTTCCTTTCAGGGATTCCTTCTCCGTCCGCACATTTTCATGTTGTACATTTGTTTCGGGTTCCTCTCTAGTTGGCTAATATGGGACAAATACCAAAGACTGTGTCTAGGTATACGTGAGTAATTGAATCTTTTCAACTCGGAGTCTATAAGTAAGACCCTTGTTAATTTATTTTAAATACATCTCCGCTATTCCGTTTCCGACGTTATAAACTACCTGGCGTAGGGTCTGATGAGTCTCGTGTGTGCAGCGCCTGGTTGGTGGGAAAGGCAGAAGTGAAAGGACATCTCTTGAGCTTGCATTGGGTTGTGCATTAGGTGGGTTAAAAGTTCTATTTCCAATAATAAACAAACGTGCTCTCAAAAGGTTTTGCATACCGTCTTTTTACATGTCTGACTGGCTGGTGCCGTACAATATGGTCCCAGCTGATGTTTTTTTTACAGAGGAACCTCGATTTGGGGCGGCATGTGGCTCAGTGGTTAGCACTGCTGCCTCACAGCACCAGGGACCCAGGTTCAATTCCTGCCTCGGGTAGCTGTCTGTGTGGAATTTGCATGTTCTTCTCCCCCCCCCCCCCCGTGTCTGCGTGGCTTTCCTCCGGGTACTCCGGTTTCCTCCCACAGTCCAAATATGTGTAGGTCAGGCGAATTGGCCCTGCTAAATTGCCCACAGTGTCAGGTGCATTAGTCAGGGGTAAATCGAGGGTAAGGAAATGGGTCTGGGTGGGTTACCCTTCGGAGGGTCGGTGTGGACTTGTTGGGCCGCAGGGCCTGTTTCCATACTGTGCAGAATCTAATCCAAGGACACGGGCGGGGCAGATTATCCAGCATCCAGATCGAATGCTGGATAATCGAGTGCCGGTTGATGTAGATAGGCAAACATCAGGACCTCGTGACCTTGTCTGGATAATCGAGGTTCCTCTGTACATGGCAGTTCAGATTCCAGACTGAAATCCAGCTTGATTGATTGATTGATCATGTTTTGGTTTTGACCAGGTTGTCTCACTGAAATATTATGTGCACACCGTTGTTGCTTTGCCTTTAACGAGAGAACTAAATTTTATTAAGCAAAATGAATAGCGACAAAGCAGAACTGACCAAACTATTCCCATATGATGCATCTGTTTAAAGCTTTTGAAACTCACAAATGCAAAACACTTAGATGGTACCAAAGTTGGCTTAAGGGCAGGAGACAAGGAGGTTATGCTGCAGCTGTACAGGATGTTGGTGAGGCCGCACCTGGACTACAGTGTACAGTTCTGGTCTCTTCACTTGAGAAAGGACGTACTGACACTGGAGGGGGGGGGGCACAGGAGGTTCACTGGGTTGATTCCGGAGTTGAGGGGGTTGGCTTATGAGGAGAGACTGAGTAAACTGGAATTATACTCATTGGAATTTAAAAGAATAATGGGAGGTTATCTACAGGCCCCCAAACAATAGTCTGGATGTCGGATGTAAGTTGACTCAGGAGCTGAAATTGGCCTGTCGCAAAGATATCACTACAGTTGTTATGGGGCATTTCAACATGCAGGTAGACTGGGAGAATCAGGATGGTATTGGACCTCAAGAAAGAGACTTTGTGGAGTGCCTCAGAGATGGATTCTTAGAACAGCTGGTGCTGGAGCTGACCAGGGAGAAGGCAATTCTGGATCGGGTATTGTGTAACGAACCAGAATTGGTCAGAGACCTCGAA
>NC_057753.1:11721851-11728186 GCF_004010195.1 Chiloscyllium plagiosum
ACTTGGCTTGTATACCCTTGAGTTTAGAAGGCTGAGAAGGGATCTGATTATTAAAGGATTGGACACTCTGGAGGCAGGAAACATGTTTCCGCTGATGGGTGAGTGCTGAACCAGAGGACACAGCTTAAAAATACGGGGTAGATCATTTAGGACAGAGATGAGGAGAAACTTGTTCACCCAGAGAGTGGTGGCTGTGTGGGATGCTCTGCCCCAGAGGGCAGTGGAGGCCCAGTCTCTGGATTCATTTAAGAAAGAGTTGGATAGAGCTCTCAAAGATAGTGGAATCAAGGGTTATGGAGATAAGGCAGGAACAGGATACTGATTAGGAATGATCAGCCATGATCATATTGAATGGTGGTGCAGGCTCGAAGGGCAGAATGGCCTACTCCTGCACCTATTGTCAATTGAGGTGGGGGGGTGTGTTCTTGTAGAAACACAAAATGATGAAGGAAATAGTTAAAAGAGAAGGGGAGTGGTTATTCCCATTGGTGGGTGAAGCGAGAACTGGGGGGGGGGGGGGGGGCACAGCTTCAAAATAAGGGGGAGGAGATTTAGGGCGGAGTTGAGGAGGAACCTCTTCACCCAAAGGGTTGTGAACCTGTGGAAATCCCCGCCCAGTGAAGGGGTTGGGGCTCCCACGTTGAATGTTTGGAAGGCACAGGTGGATTTTTGAACACTAAAGGGATTAAGGGTTAGGGGGGAGCGGGTGGGTAAGTGGGGCTGAGTTCCCCAGAAAAGATCAGCCACGATCTGATTGAATGGCGGAGCAGGCTCGGGGAGTGGGGTGGGGCCCGGAGGGCCTGCCCCTGCTCCCGTTTCTTACGCTGTTTTGTTTTCAGACTGGGTGGCCTGTGACCAGCGGTGCTCCGCAGCATTCAGTGCTGGCTCCACTTTTGCTTGTGGGCAGGAGGCTCTTTGGAAAGTCGGTAATGGGCCGAACGGCCTGCTTCCGACGCTGTGGGGATTCAACGATTTGATCCTAAGGTCCATGAAATCAATGGCAGAGCACATACCTGAGTAATGGAAATGTAATGCCAGCGGGTATGCACATCACTGTTCTATTTTATCTCTTGCATGATGATAATGGAACTTTGCCGTAAGTAAAAATTGCCAGCAGAGAGCTTTCTCACTCGCACTTTCAACTGAGTACAACATGGGACAGTTCAGCACAGGAACAGGAACTTTTGGCTCACAATGTTGTGCCAAACATGACACCAAATTAAACTAATCCCTTCTGCCTGCTCTTGGTCCATATCCAAAATCGTGTACTTCTCTAAAAGCCCCTTAAATGCCCCCATCGTATCTGCCTGCGCCACCATCCCCCTGCAGTGCGTTCCAGACCCTTACCACACTTTGTGGAAATCAAACACTTCACCCTCACATCTCCTTTGAACTCCCCTGCTCATCTCAAATGCATGTAGGAGACATTTCAAATCTAGGGAGGAAAGATTCCAATCGTCGACCTTATCTCTGCGTCTCATGTATCTGCTACCCCTTGTCCTTCCAGATGGAAGTGGATTTTAGAAACTGCTGTCCAAGGAGTCTTCAGTGAGTTTCTGCGGTGCATCTTGCAGATGGTGCACACTGGAGCTTTCTCACTCGCACTTTCAACTAAGTAGAACATGGGACAGTTCAGCACAGGAACAGGCCTTTTGGCTCACAATGTTGTGCCAAACATGACGCCAAATTAAACTAATCCCTTCTGCCTGCTCTTGGTCCATATGCAAAATCGTGTACTTCTCTAAAAGTCCCTTAAATGCCCCCATCGTATCTGCCTGCGCCACCATCCCCCTGCAGTGCGTTCCAGACCCTTACCACACTTTGTGGAAACCAAACACTTCACCCTCACATCTCCTTTGAACTCCCCTGCTCACCTCAAATGCATGTAGGAGACATTTCAAATCTAGGGAGGAAAGATTCCAATCGTCGACCTTATCTCTGCGTCTCATTATTTTATTGACTTCTTTCAAGTCTCGCCTTAAGAAGGGCTCATGCCCGAAACGTCGATTCTCCTGTTCCCTAGATGCTGCCCGACCTGCTGCGCTTCTCCAGCAACACATTTTCAGCTTCTTTCAAGTCTCCCCTCAGCTTCTGCCACTCAAGAGGAAACAACCTGCGTTTTTTTTTCCTAGCCTCTCCTTATAGCTCATACCCTCAAATCCAGGCAGTACCTCTTATGCACCCTCTCCAAAGCCTCCACATCCTTCCCGCAGTGGGGTGACCGGAATCGAATGCAAGACTCTAAAGTGCGGCCTAACCAAAGTCTTATCAACCTGCACTCGGGCACTACGGAGATTGCAAAAATACAATAGACTTCCCGCATTTCCGGTACAGAGAAACCTCAATTACCTGAACGCCTAGGGTGGGGAGTATTGTGTTCGGATAATCGATCGCCGGGTAACACAGTTAGCCAAGCATCTTTACCTTGCGATCTTGGCCGGATAAACCGTAATTCGGATAACCGAATGCTGGATAATCGAAGTTCCTCTGTATATAATTTTTACTGGTTTATCGAGAGTGCACGTTCAATAAGGTATCAGTTAAAACAGAGTTCCCACACTCGAAGGTGGGTAAACTAAGCAGATCAATGGCAAAAGATCGGTTCCCAGTATTTGCCACTATTTACAAGGAGGTGAAACCAATCCCTCCTGAATCTCTGATCTGTGCTTAGTGATGATTTTTGTAAACTGTGCGGAGCGAGAAGATTTGCAGATTTTCATTAATCCGTTTGCGAGATCTGGGTGTTAGCTGCCTTTATTGCCCTTGAGGGGATGGCGAGCTACCTGTTTGATCCTCTGCACTCCTTGGGGTGTAGGCCTGAATTGGAAATGTCAGTTCCAGGATTCTGACCCTGTGACACTGAAGAAACAAAGAGGTATTTCCCAAGTCGGGACGGTGAGTGGCTTGGGGCGGGGGGGGGGGGGGGTCCTGCAGGGGGCGGTGTTCCCATGTATCTGCTACCCCTTGTCCTTCCAGATGGAAGTGGATTTTAGAAACTGGTGTCCAAGGAGTCTTCAGTGAGTTTCCGCGGTGCATCTTGCAGATGGTGCACACTGCTGTGACTGAGCGTCAGTGCTGGGACAAGCTTCTCGAGTATGGTCGGAGCACTGGGCGCCAGCAACCCCAATTAGAAATGCTGATGGATATTTCACTTCACAAGCATGGTGGCTCTTGTCCATTCCCAGATGTGCGCATGTCCAGTCTTTTGTCTGTGGGAAAACACACATTTCCTCCGTGATTGCGTGGAACTCTCCCCCCAGAATTCAGCGGTCTTCCTGCACTAAGCTAGTACGGCCAGGCTCAAAGCATGGCCTCATCAGCACAGATTCCACACCGCAGAGCAAATCACAGGCACACGCAGCGCACAAAATGGACAGGCCACATGAACACACAGGCCAAAAAGGAACACAACTCCTACAGACCACATTAACACACTCACAAAGAAAGGACACAACTCCTACAGACCACATTAACACACTGACAATGAAAACACAGCAGCTAGAGGCTATATTAACACTGGCAAAGAAAGTATGCAACACCTACAGATTAATATTAACAGTAATGAATCAAGGACACAACTCCTACAGGCTATATTAATGCACTGACAAAGAAAGAGTTCAGCACCTACAGGATATACTAACACTGACAAAGAAAGGACACAGCTCCTACAGGCTATATTGACACTGACAAAGTATGCAATAACTCTGGATTAACATTAGCAGTAATTAATCAAGAACAGAATACCTTCAGGCTATATTAATATTGGCAACGAACACAACATCTACAGGCTATATTAATACTGACAAAGAAAGGACACAACATCTACAGGCTAAATTAACACACCGACAAAGAAAGAACACCACACCTAAAGGCTATGTTAACACTGACAAAGAACGAACACAACACCTCCAGACATTAACACCGACAAAGCAAGACTAACATAATACCGACAGGTTATATTAATGCACTGATAAAGAAAGAACACATCAATACAGGCTATAATTACAACACCAAAGGAAGAACATAACTCTTACAGTCAACATTAACACTGATGAAGAAAAAACACAATTCCAAGAATTACATTAACACACTGGCGAAGAAAGAGCCCAACTGCTACAGGCTATATTGACACCACCAAGAAAATGCACATCACCTACAGCTTGTATTAACACACTGACAAGGAAAGTACAAACGCCTGCAGACTAATTACATCAACACACTGACAAAGGAAGACACAACACCTACAGACTACATTACCACTGACAAAGAACACAGCACCTACAGCCTATGTTAAGACTGACAAAGAACACAGCATCTACAGGCTATGTTAATACTGACAAAGAAAGAACACAGCACCTACAGGCTATATTAATACTGACAAAGAACACAACACCTACAGACGATGTTAACACTGACGAAGAAAGAACACAGCACCTACAAGCGATGTTAACACTGACAAAGAAAGAACACAGCACCTACAGGCTATGTTAACACTGACAAAGAACACAGCACTGACAGGCTATGTTAATACTGACAAAGAAACAGCACTGATCAGCTATGTTAACACTGACAAACAACACAGCACCTACAGGCTATGTTAACACTGGCAAAGAAAGGACACACCTCCTACAGGCTATGTTAATACTAACAGAGGATATAGCACATACAGGCTATGTTAATACTGACAAAGAAAGAATACAGCACCTACAGGATATGTTAACACTGTCAAAGATCACAGCACCTACAGGCTAGGTTAACACTGACAAAGAACACAGCACCTACAGGCGATGTTAATACTGACAAAGATCACAGCACCTACAGGCGATGTTAGCACTGACAAAGAACACAGCACCTACAGGCTGTGTTAATACTGACAAAGAACACAGTACCTACAGGCTATGTTAATACTGACAAATAAAGGACACACCTCCTACAGGCTATGTTAATACTAACAGAGGATATAGCACATACAGGCTATGTTAATACTGACAAAGAAAGAATACAGCACCTACAGGATATGTTAACACTGACAAAGAACACAGCACCTACAGGCTATGTTAACACTGACAAAGAAAAAACTCAGCAGCCACAGGCTATGTTAACACTGACAAAGAACACAGCACCTACAGGCTATGTTAATACTGACAAAGAAAGAACAGTTACAGGCTATGTTAATACTGACAAAAAAAATAGCACCTACAGACTATGTTAACACTGACAAAGAACACAGCACCTACAGGCTATGTTAATACTGACAAAGATCACAGCACCTACAGACTGTTAATACTGACAAAGAAAGAACACAGTTACAGGCTATGTTAATACTGACAAAGAAAACAGCACCTACAGGCTATGTTAACACTGGCAAAGAACACAGCAACTACAGGCTATGTTAATACTGACAAAGAACACAGCACCTACAGGCTATGTTAACACTGACAAAGAAAGAACACAGCACGTGCAGGCTATGTTAACACTGACAAAGAACACAGTTACAGGCTATGTTAACATTGACAAAGAAAGAACACACCTCCTACAGGCTATGTTAATTCTGACAAAGAACACAGCACCTACAGGCTATGTTAACACTGACAAAGAAAGCAGCACCAACAGGCTATGTTAACACTGACAAAGAAAGAACACAGCACCGACAGGCTATGTTAATACTGACAAAGAACACAGTAGCTACAGGCTATGTTAACACTGACAAAGAAAGAACACACCTCCTACAGGCTATGTTAACACTGACAAAGATCACAGCACCTACAGGCTATGTTAATACTGACAAATAAAGGACACACCTCCTACAGACTATGTTAATACTGACAAAAGATATAGCACATACAGGCTATGTTAACATTGACAAAGAAAGAACACACCTCCTACAGGCTATGTTAATTCTGACAAAGAACACAGCACCTACAGGCTATGTTAACACTGACAAAGAAAACAGCACCAACAGGCTATGTTAACACTGACAAAGAAAGAACACAACACCTACAGGCTATGTTAATACTGACAAAGAACACAGTAGCTACAGGCTATGTAAACACTGACAAAGAAAGAACACACCTCCTACAGGCTATGTTAACACTGACAAAGATCACAGCACCTACAGGCTATGTTAATACTGACAAATAAAGGACACACCTCCTACAGGCTATGTTAATACTGACAAAAGATATAGCACATACAGGCTATGTTATCATTGACAAAGAAAGAACACACCTCCTACAGGCTATGTTAATTCTGACAAAGAACACAGCACCTACAGGCTATGTTAACACTGACAAAGAAAGAACACAACACCTACAGGCTATGTTAATACTGACAAA
>NC_057753.1:11730049-11736741 GCF_004010195.1 Chiloscyllium plagiosum
TTAATACTGACAAAGGACCCAGCACCTACAGGCTATGTTAACACTGACAAAGAAAGAATACAGCACCTACAGGATATGTTAACACTGACAAAGATAACAGCACCTACAGGCTATGTTAACACTGAGAAAGAACACAGCACCTACAGGCTATGTTAATACTGACAAGGATCACAGCCCCTACAGGTGATGTTAACACTGACAAAGAACACAGCACCTACAGGCTATGTTAACACTGACAAAGAACACAGTACCACAGGCTATGTTAACACTGACAAAGATCACAGCACCTATAGGCTATGTTAACACTGACAAAGAAAGGACACACCTCCTACAGGCTATGTTATCACTGACAAAGATCACAGCACCTACAGGCGATGTTAACACTGACAAAGAACACAGCACCTACAGGTTATGTTAACACTGACAAAGATCACAGCACCTCCAGGCTATGTTTGTGGGCGGCACTGCTGCCTCACAACGCCAGAAACACGGGTTCAATTCCCACCTCAGGTGATCTCTGTGTGGTGTTTGCATATTCTCCCTGTGTCTGCGTGGGTTTCCTCCGGGTGCTCCGGTTTCCTCCCGCAATCCAAAAATGTGCAGGTTAGGTGAATTGGCCATGCTAAATTGTCCGTAGTGTTAAGTGAAGGGGTAAATGTAGGAGTATGGGTCTGGGTGGGATACGCTTCGGCGGGTCGGTGTGGACTTGTTGGGCCGAAGGGCCTGTTACCACACTGTAAGTAATCTAATCTAAAACACTGACAAAGAAAGGACACACCTCCTACAGGCTATGTTAATACTGACAAAGATCACAGCACCTACAGGCGATGTTAACACTGACAAAGAACACAGCATCTGCAGGCTATGTTAACACTGACAAAGAACACAGCGCCAACAGGCTATGTTAACACTGACAAAGAACGCAGCGCCTACAGGCGATGTTAACACTGACAAAGAACACAGCGCGTACAGGCTATGTTAACACTGACAAAGAACACAGCGCCTACAGGCAATGGTAACACTGACAAAGAACACAGCGCCTACAGGCAATGGTAACACTGACAAAGAACACAGCGCATACAGGCAATGTTAACACGGACAAAGAACACAGCACCTACAGGCAATGGTAACACTGACAAAGAACACAGCGCATACAGGCAATGTTAACACGGACAAAGAACACAGCACCTACAGGCAATGGTAACACTGACAAAGAACACAGCGCCTACAGGCAATGGTAACACTGACAAAGAACACAGCGCCTACAGGCAATGGTAACACTGACAAAGAACACAGCGCCTACAGGCAATGTTAACACTGACAAAGAACACAGCGCCTACAGGCAATGGTAACACGGACAAAGAACACAGCGCCTTCAGGCTATGTTAACACTGGACATACCTCCTACCGACTATATTAGCACATGAAGAAGCAGCATCATTTTACACACCAGGAACTTGATGCTCCCTTGTCCGCCTCCACCTCAGCGCCTTTGATGCAGACAGGGATGTGCCCTCCACTCTGCTCCCTGAAGTCGATGACCAGCTCATTTGTTTTGCTGAAGATGAGAAGAGATTCTTGGGTTTGAGGCTGTGCATCAGGTCAGCTATGCTTTTTGCTGGAGAAACACATGTTCACCTCTGCTGAGGGGCTTTCAAACCAGTCCATGTCATGCAATCTGTCCCTCCCCAAATGTTGCTGCTGCTCCGTCAGAAATAGTTGAACACAGTGACTTCCAAACCCTTCATCACCATCAGCGTGTAACACATTTCACAATGTCACACTCCTCGATAATTTAGTTTCGGAATGGAGAGGTCACAGTGGAGAAGGTGGGAGAATTTGGTGTATCATTTTATTGCACTTTGGGGCCGGTGACCATACTTCTATTAGTTTTAAAATAGTGATGAAAAAAGATAGACCAGATCTAAAAGTTGAAGTTCTAAATTGGAGGAAGGCTAATTTTGATGGGATTAGACAAGGACTTTCAAAAGCTGACTTGGGGCAGATGTTTGCTGGTGAAGGGACGGCTGGAAAATGGGAAGCCTTCAGAAATGAGATAACGAGAGTCCAGAGAAAGTATATTCCTGTCAGGGTGAAAGGCTGTTAGCTGTAGGGAATGCTGAATGACTAGAGAAATTGAAGTTTGGATTAAGAAAAAGAAGGAAGCATATGTCAGGTATAGACAGAAGAGATCAAATGAATCCTTAGAAGAATATAAAGGCAAGAAGGAGTATATTTGAGAGAGAAATCAGGAGAGCAAAAAGGGGACATGAGATAGCTTTGGCAAATAGGATTAAGGAGAATCCAAAGGGATTTTATAAATAAATAAAGGACAGAAGGGTAACAACGGAGAGAAAGAGGCCCCTCAAAGATCAGCAAGGCAGCTGAGGTGTGGAGCCACAGGAGATGGGGGAGATACTAATTGAGTATTTTGCATCAGTGTTTACTGTGGAGAAAGACATGGAAGTTATAGAATGTGCAGAAATAGATGGTGACATCTTGAAAAATGTCCATATTACAGGGGAGGTGGTGCTGAATGTCTTGAAATGGATTAAAATGGATAAATCCCCAGGACCTGATCAGGTGTACCCTAGAACTCTGTAGGAAGCTAGGGAAGGGATTGCTGGGCCTCTTGCTGAGATTTTTGTATCATCAATAGTCACAGGTGAGGTGCCGGACAACTGGAAGTTGGCTAACGTGGTGCCACAGTTTAAGAAGGGTGGTAACGACAAGCCAGGGAACTATAGACCGGTGAGCCTGGCCTCAGTGGTGGGCAAGTTGTTGGAGGGAATCCTGAGGGACAGGATGTACATGTATTTGGAAATGCAAGGACTGATTAGGGGTAGTCAACATGGCTTTGTAGTTGGGAAATCATGTCTCATGAACTTGATTGAATTTTTAAAAGAAGCAACAATGAGGATTGATGAGGGCAGAGCGGTAGATGCGATCTATATGGACTTCAGTAAGGTATTCAACAAGGTTTCCCCATGGGAGACTGATTAGCAAGGTTAGATCTCATGGAATACAGGGAGAACTAGCCATTTGGATACAGAACTGGCTCAAAGGTAGAAGACAGAGGGTGGTGGTGGAGGATTGTTTTTCAGACTGGAGGCCTATGACCAGTGGAGTGCCACAAGGATCGGTGCTGGGTCCTCTACTTTTTGTCATTTATGATTTGGATGCGAGCATAAGAGGTATAGTTAGTAAATTAGCAGATGATACCAAAATTGGAGGTGTTGTGGACAGCGAAGAGGGTTACCTCAGATTATAACAGAATCTTGATCAGATGAGCAAAAGTGAGGACTGCAGATGCTGGAAACCAGATGGATGCGAGCATAAGAGGTATAGTTAGTAAATTAGCAGATGATACCAAAATTGGAGGTGTTGTGGACAGCAAAGAGGGTTACCTCAGATTACAACAGAATCTTGATCAGATGAGCAAAGGTGAGGACTGCAGATGCTGGAAACCAGAGTTTAGATCAGAGTGGTGCTGGAAAAGCACAGCAGGTCAGGCAGCATCCGAGGAGCAGGAAAATCGACATTTAGGGCAAAAGCCCTTTATCAGCCCTTCTTTTCCAGCATCACACTTAACCAGATGGGCCAATGGGCTGAGGAGCGGCAGATGGAGTTTAATTCAGATAAATGCGAGGTGCCGCATTTTGGAAAAGCAAATCAGAGTAGGACTTGTGCACTTAATGGTAAGATCCTAGGGAGTGTTGCTGAACAAAGAGACCTTGGAGTACAGGTTCATAGTTTCTTGAGAGTCACAGATAGATAGGATGGTGAAGAAGGTGTTTGGTATGCTTTCCTTTATTGGTCAGAGCATTGAGTATAGGAGTTGGGAGGTCATGCTGCGGCCACTTTTGGAATATTACGAGCATTTCTGGTCTCCTTCCTATCGGAAAGATGTTCTGAAACTTGAAAGGGTTCAGAAAAAATTTACAAGGATGTTGCCAGGGTTGGAGGGTTTGAGCTACAGGGAGAGGCTGAATAGGCTGGGGCTGTTTTCCCTGGAGTGTTGGAGGCTGAAGGGTGACGTTATAGAGGTTTATCAAATCATGAGGGGGCATGGATAGGATAAATAGACAAAGTATTTTCCTGGCATGAGGGAGTCCAGAACTAGAGGTCATAAGTTTTGGGTGAGAGGGTAAAGATATAAAAGGGACCTAAGGGGCAACTTTTTCACACAGAGGGTGGTGCGTGTATGGAATGAGCTGCCAGAGGAAGTGGTGGGAGGCTGGTACAACACTCAAAAGACATCTGGATGGGTATGTGAATAGGAACGGTTCGAGGGATGTGGGACAAGTGCTAGGAAATGGGACTAGATTGGGTTAGGGTATCTGGGTCAGCATGGACGAGTTGGACCAAATTGTCTGTTTCTGTGCTGTACATCTCTCTGACTCGACGATTCTAATTGTCGGTGAGAATTCAAATGAGATGTTCATTGGCGGAACTGAACTTTGCACCCAAGATCGATTCAGGTTTGAAGTTAATGTTCTTCATTTTATTGCAAATGAGTTCCTGGTGAGAGCTCTTCGATGAAGGGAACAAATTGCACTTTTACAAAATAAAACACTGCAGCCCCGAGCAATGGACAGAACATTAAACCCTGGCTTGTTATTGGGACTGTTAATGACGTCAATAACAGTGTTAAATTATCAATTGTGGACAATCCTGATTAACAGGAGGGTCCAACCCCTGCAGTCACTTTCTGAACTCGCTGGTGTCTCAGCATTTGGGATGACTGAGCAAATCCCTTCCCACAGACCGAGCAGCTGAAAGGCTGATCCACACTGTGGACCCGCTGGTGTGTCAGCAGCTGGGATGACTACGGGAATCCTTTCCCGCACACGGGGCAGGTGAACGGCTTCTCCCCCCGTGTGAGTGCGCCGGTGCTCCTGGAGGTCGCTCGTCTGCCTGAAGGTCTTCCCGCAGGACGCGCACCCGTACGGGCCCTCCTTCGTGTGGAAGTAGTGGTGCGACTGGACAGCATCTATCTGATCGAACCTCTCCCCGCACACGAAGCAAGTGAACGGCTTCTGCCCCGTGTGAATCCGCTGGTGCTCGGTGAGCAGGGAGGAAGACTTGAAGCCATGCCCGCAGGTCGTGCAGCTGAACGGCTTCTCCTCGGTGTGGACCCGCTGGTGCAGGGAAAGGCCGGACGACTGAGTGAACCTCCTCCCGCACTCGGAGCAGGTGAACGGCCTCTCCCCGGTGTGAATGCGCCGGTGTATATCCAGCCGGGACGAACAAGTGAACCTTTTACCGCAGTCCTCACACTTCCACGGTTTCTCCATGGTGCGGGTGACCCGTTAGACAGTCAGTTGAAGCCACACTCAATCTCTATCCTCTGTGACTGATGTG
Organism: Chiloscyllium plagiosum; assembly: GCF_004010195.1. Taxonomy (NCBI): domain Eukaryota; kingdom Metazoa; phylum Chordata; class Chondrichthyes; order Orectolobiformes; family Hemiscylliidae; genus Chiloscyllium; species Chiloscyllium plagiosum. The sequence continues at coordinate 11,735,414 of NC_057753.1, forward strand.
CTGCTTTTCTTCGGCTGTGTAACTGGTCAGAGCTTTTTCCAGGAGAAAGTGAGGACTGCAGATGCTGGAGATCAGAGCTGAAAATGTGTTGCTGGAAAAGCGCAGCAGGTCAGGCAGCATCCAAGGAGCAGGAGAATCGACGTTTCAGGATTCCTGAAGAAGGGCTCATGCCCGAAACGTCGATTCTCCTGCTCCTTGGATGCTGCCTGACCTGCTGCGCTTTTCCAGCAACACATTTTCAGCTCAGAGCTTTCTCCACCCTGGAATACTCTCACTCAGGTCATGTATTTTCAGTCTCAGCAAAGTTTGAAATCATTTCCCCGCAGGCAGAACCGAGAAATGACTCTCTCTTTCCACGTTCAGACGCCTTTGATCTTCACCTCTTGATGAATGCAGTCACTCTGAAAGGTGTTAATGTGATGATGGGGGTTGACCTCCCTATCTCCAGTGCCCTGCAAAAGGAGTTTATAAACAGTCCTCACTTCCAGCACAAATCTTACTCTTACACACTCGTCCTTCCCCTCTGGGCTGCATTGAAAAAAAAAACAACAAAGTGCTGGATAATTCTTCTCCTTTGAACAGACTGGTGCACTTGGAAGGCAATAAAGATGGTGCTGGTACCACAACATGCATCTACACAAAGATGGGGATCGCGCATGCGCCCTATGGGGCAGCCTTTGCGTTGTTAATGCACCCGCGTAAAACGGGGCCATCACAATTGGCAGTAACTCCGGCCAATAGGGCGGAGAGGGGCGGGGCCAGACCCCGCGTGGGAGCGGCTCGCCCTCCAACCAATCAGAGTGAATGGAGGCGGCCGCAAGCGGGGAGGTCCTCCAACCAATGAGAATAAAGGTGGGCCGGTCCTCCAACCAATCGAAGCAAAGCGGCTGGATTAAAACTAGGGTGGGAGGGAAACTGGTCCGCCAACCAATCCAAGTAAAACGGGCTGGGCCTCCAGCCAGTAGCAGGCAACGGGGCGGGGCTGGTCCTCCAACCAATGGGAATGAATCGGGAAACAAAGCCAGAAGTTAAAAATCACCCAACACCAGGTTTTCGTCCAACAGGTTTATTTGGAAGCGCTAGCTTTCGGAGCGCTGCTCCTTCATCAGGGGGTTGTGGAGTACACGATCATAAGACACAGAATTTATTAGATTACATTACAGTGTGGAAACAGGCCCTTCAGCCCAACAAGTCCACACCGACCCGCCGAAGCGCAACCCACCCATACCCCTACATTTACCCCTTACCTAACACTACGGGCAATTTAGCATGGCCAATTCACCTGACCTGCACATCTTTGGACTGTGGGAGGAAACCGGAGCACCCGG
>NC_057753.1:11736773-11761925 GCF_004010195.1 Chiloscyllium plagiosum
TGAACCCTGGTCTCCAGCGCTGTGAGGCAGCAGTGCTAACCACTGTGCCACCGTGCCGCCCACAAAGTTAGTGGGCGGCACGGTGGCACTGTGGTTAGCACTGCTGCCTCACAGGACCAGAGACCCGGGTTCAATTCCCGCCTCAGGTGACTGTGTGGAGTTTGCACGTTCTCCCCGTGTCTGTGTGGGTTTCCTCCGGGTGCTCCGGTTTCCTCCCACAATCCAAAGATGTGCAGGTCAGGTGAATAGGCCATGCTAAATTGCCCGTAGTGTTAGGTAAGGGGTAAATGTAGGGGTATGGGTGGGTTACGCTTCGGCGGGTCGGTGTGGACTTGTTGGGCCGAAGGGCCTGTTTCCACACTGTAATGTAATCTAATCTAATGTAATCTAATCTTATAGCAAGTTTACAGTGTGATGCAAGTGAAATCATACATTGAAAAATACCTTGATTGTTTGTTAAGTCTCTCATCTGTTAGAATGACCATGATAGTTTCACTCCTTTGATATGTAAATCACAAAACTTTTTTTTAGAAGTAACATTCGCAGGTTAGTTTTAACAATTGGTGTCAGCCCAGATAAGATCTTAAGATGTTGAAGGTGTCTGTCCCCTGTGTTTTGTTGTCTGTGCCATAATGTTTAGACTGATTCTAATCTAAGAAGTGAGTTGACAGAGTCTTACATGGATTCATGCAGTTTTTGAGCAAGGTACAATGTAACTCTGCAAGTACAAATTCACCCCACAAACGTATATGTGGACATGTGGGATTTTGGGGTTTTTTTTCAACCAAACTCATACACGCTGATCAGATATCTAAATTAACCTAGCCCCATCTGCCAGCACTTGGCTCACATCTCCCTCAACCCTTCCCATTCATATACCCATCCAGATGCCTTTTAAATAGGGGAAGCAATGGCCAGGTGGTATTATCACTGGACTGTTTATCCAGAGACCCAGCTAATGTTCTGGGAATCCAGGTTGCTAGGGCAGATAGTGGAATTTGAATTCAATGAAACAAGATCTGGAATTAAGGGTCTAACAATGACCGTGAATCCATTGTCGATTGTCAGGAAAACCCATTTGGTTCACTCATTTCCTTTAGGGAACGAAACTGCCATGCTTACCTTGTCTGACCTACATGTGACTCCAGACCCAAAGCAATGTGGTTGACTCTTAACTGCCCTCTGGGCAATTAGGGATGGGCAATAAATGCTGTGCCCAGCCAGTGGTGCCCTCATCCCATGAATGAATAAAGAAAGCAAAAATATTGTAATTGTACCAGCCTCCACCACTTTTTCTGGCAGCTCATTCCATACATGCACCACACTCTGCATGAAAGAGTCACCCCTCATGTCCCTTTTATATCTTTCCCCTCTCACCCTGACCTTATGCCCTCTAGTTCTGGACTCACCCACCCCAGGGAAAAGACCTTGTCTATTTACCCTATCCATGCCCCCTCATGATTTTATAAACCTCTATAAGGTCACCGCTCAGCCTCCAATGCTCCAGCCTCTCCCCGTAGCTCAAACCCTCCAACCCTGGCAACATCCTTGTAAATCTTTTCTGAACCCTTTCAAGTTTCACAACGTCATTCGGGCAGAAGGGAGACCAGAATTACACACAGTGTTCCAGAAGTGGCTTAACCAATGTCCTATACAGCCGCAATATGACCTCCCAACTTCTACACTCAGTGCGCTGACTAATAAAGACAAGCGTACCAAATGCCTTCTTCGCTATGCTGTATACCTGTATACCTCCACTTTCAAGGAGCTATGATCTCGCACTCCAAGATCTCTTCATTTCAGATGTATCTTAAATGACGTTTAAGCAATTAAGGACTGACAATAATTCCTAGCCAGCAATGCCCTTATCCCAAAAATAAATTCAGAATCTCATCCCAGTTGTCTCAGCCTGTGGATCCATAGCAATGTGCTTGACTCTGAATCTGCTGTCTGCCCCAATTAGAGAAGGGAAATGAATCCCATGAACGAATAAAAATCAAGTCGTCAGAACACAAATTCCTCAACCACTTCACAATCCACTACTCTGTCCCTGATCTCCCGTTGTCATTCCAAAATCCTAAAGCATTTTGTCACATCACAACACGGTGGCTCGGGGGTTAGTGCTGCTGCCTCACAGCACCAGGGACCCGGGTTCGATTCCAGCCTCGGACAACTGTCTGTGTGGATTTGCAAATTCGCGTGGGTTTCCTCCAGGTGCTCCGGTTCCCTCCCACAATCCAAAGATGTGCAGGTTAGGATGGATTGGCCGTGCTAAATTACTCATAGTGCCCAGGGATGTGCAGGTTAGAGTGGATTGGCCGTGCTAAATTACCCATAGTGCCCAGGGATGTGCAGGTTAGAGTGGATTGGCCAAGGTAAATTACCCATAGTGCCCAGGGATGTGCGGGTCAGGGTGGATTGGCCATGCTAAATTCCCCATAGTGCCCAGAGATGTGCAGGTGAGGTGCATTTGTCAGGGATAAATGTAGAGTAATGGGGAATGGGTCTGGATGGGTTAATCTTCAGTGGGGCAGTGTGGACCTGTTGGGCTGAAGGGCCTGTTTCCACACGGTAGGGATTCTAAGCTCAGAAGAATGACTGTCTGACTGAATGAATACAACAGCTGATACATTGAGTGAATGAATGAATACCATGAAACTCCTAAATGCTTAGCCATCTTTCCTTAGAATGCCTCCAATCCAGCTTTCCGCCCCGCGACAGTTCTCCAACCAATGTCTTGTCGTGAGTGACATTCTCCGGGACGGTGACACAGGTAAAGCCACCATCCCCGTTCTTCCTGACGTCTCTGCAGCCTTCGACGAGGTTGAACGCACCATCCACCCAATGCATCTCATCCGATGGCTCCCAATTCAGCGTTCTTGACAACGGAGCTTCGTTTTGAATCAACTTTAAAAGAGGCCAAGTCGCAGAGCACAGAAACGGGCCCTTTGGCCCAACCAGTCCGTGCCGACCCTAATCCCACCTAAACTAGTCCCATCTGCTTGCTCCTGGCCACTCGTTCATGTCCTTATCCAAATGTCTTTTAAATGTTGTAAGTGTACCCGCATCCACCACTTCCTCCGGCAGATCGTTCCACGCGCAAACCACTCTATATAAAAAAAGGTTGCCTCACATCTTTTTGAAATCTCTCTCCTCTCGCCATGAAAATTAGATTAGATTAGATTACAGTCTGGAAACAGGCCCTTCGGCCCAACAAGTCCACACCGACCCGCAGAAGCGAAACCCACCCATACCCCTACATTTACCCCTTACCTAACACTACGGGCAATTTAGTATGGCCAATTCACCTGACCCTGCACATCTTTGGACTGTGGGAGGAAACCGGAGCACCCGGAGGAAACCCACGCAGACACGGGGAGAACGTGCAAACTCCACACAGTCAGTCGCCTGAGGCGGGAATTGAACCCGGGTCTCAGGCGATGTGAGGCAGCAGTGCTAACCACTGTGCCACCGTGCCGCCCACTTTGTGCCCCTTTGTCTTGAAAGCCCCCATCCTCAGGGAAAGACACCTGCCATTCACCTTATCTGCGCCCCTCATGACTTTCTAAACCTCAACACTCCAGTGAAAAAACTCCCAGCCTCTCCTGATAACTCAAACCCCAGCAGTATCCTGGTAACTCTCGTCCGAACCCTCTCCAGCTTAATAATATCCTTCCTATAACATGCACACAGTACTCCAGAAGAGGCCTCACCAATGTCTGGTACGAGTTAGGACAAGCTTATCTTCCCTGAAGCAAACGACAGCAACAAACCCAGGTAATTGATTTACAGATTAACCCAGTCGACATTTACTTTCCTTTGTTACCGGTGTTGAGAACGAGTGAAGGACTTCCATCAGTTTTCACAGCACCAACTCTTGGTCTTTAATCTCCGTCCAGTTCCTGACCGTCACGTAACCTCGCTCTGTGTCCCCGTGAACAATGCTCACTTCACTCAACAGTGTGTTCACTCGCCCGTTTTTATCACAAAGCTGCGACATTCAGTTCGAACGGAGTCTCCTACATGAGCAGTTTCGAGGCTTCCCTTGTCTGCGACGAGCCTTTCGTAACAGATTTGATTAACTCCCCGCGTTACGCAAAAGCCACTCGCCGCATCACTCATGAGCCTGTTGGTGTTTCAGCAGGTGGGATAGCTGAGCGAATCCCTTCCTGCACACAGCACAGGCGAACGGCCGCTCCCCGGTGTGAAGCCGCTGGTGTATCAGCAGGTTGCACGACTGAGAGAATCCCTTCCCGCACACAGAGCAGGTAAATGGCCTCTCGCCGGTGTGAATGCGCCCGTGTGTCTCTAGGTGCTGCAGGCGAGTGAACCCCTTCCCACACTCGGGGCAGACGAAGGGACTTTCCCGGGTGTGGGTACGCTGGTGTCTGTGCAGGTGGGATGAGTCAGCGAACCCTTTCCCACACTCGGCGCAGGTGAACGGCCTCTCCCCAGTGTGACTGCGTCGATGGATCTCAACCTCAGATGGGGTTCGGAATCCCTTCCCACAGTCCCCACATTTCCACGGTTTCTCCATAGTGTGAGGATTGGGCTGATGCTGGTCGTCTACATAAAGAACACACACATCAGTTTCCCCCCTGCTATGAATGATATAAATATTCATCAGCCTGTGTAAGCTTTTTCATCCAGTCCCTCTCACTCAGGATTGTAACTGGTTCAAGGCCCTTCCACAGTCAGTGCGCTGAAACATTCTTACTCCTGAGTGTACGGGCATCTTGGTACTCTTGCAGTCTCATCAATGTTTGAAATCTTTCCCACAAACAGAACAGACAAAGGTACTCCTCCCAAAGACTGATGGTACTCAGGTCCGTTTGAATCAAGTGACTCCGCCAGATCTTGAAGTGATGTTTCCAGTCTGGGAATACTCTCATTTTAAGATTCTGCAAATGGAGATTACAAACCCTGTCAGTACGGGATAGAAATGCGTGAACAGACATCTCTAGTTTCTGCAGAACATGGTTTTCCCTTCTTCCCGATAGCTGAAAATGTCCCGTCCCACATACCCTCTCTTAAGATTCTGCAAATGGAGATTACAAACCCTGTCAGTACGGGATAGAAATGCGTGAACAGACATCTCTAGTTTCTGCAGAATATGGTTTTCCCTTCTTCTCGATAGCTGAAAATGTCCCGTCCCACATACCCTCTCCCTCTGCCTCCACCCATCGCTTTCCATCAATCCATTTCCCCCATCTCTCTCTCTCTCTCTCTCTCTCTTTCTATCTCCCTCTATACTTGGGATGGGTTCAACTCTCCAGCCCTTCTTATGCAGAATGGAAGTTAAATCGATCATTTTCTCTTCTGATTCCAGTGACCCTAAAACTCCCAGTGAATCAAAATGGGTCATTTTATCTGTCACGGGAAAAGCCTGCAGGTTTTAGTATCTTCGAACTGACTTGCTCACAAATGCTATCATAGAATCCCTACAGTGTGGAAGTAGGGCATTTGACCCATCAAGTCCACACCGCCCCTCTGAAGAGCATCCCACCCCTCTACCTATCTCCTGTAACCTTGCACTTCCCATGGCTAATCTACACATCTTTGCACTGTGGGAGGAACCCACGCAGACACAGAACATAGACTTCACACCTAATGTTTAAAAACCTGAGCTACCTTGAGAATGTAATTTAAAAGCAGTTCTGGGATTTATATATCAAAGAACAGAAACCAGCAGATCCCATTATAAAAGATGAAATTAGGAGAAAGTGAGGACTACAGATGCTGGAGATCAGAGCTGAAAAATGTGTTACTGGAAAAGCGCAGCAGGTCAGGCAGCATCCAAGGAGCAGGAGAACCGACGTTCGATTCTCCTGCTCCTTGGATGCTGCCTGACCTGCTGCGCTTTTCCAGCAACACATTTTTCAGTAAACGATGAAATTCTCAATCAAGGATTGTTACTGTACATGACACTGGACTCCTGTGGCTCTATATTCTGTGAACATGATCTTAACCTCCATAACCCACCTGATGAAGGAGCAGTGCTCTGAAAGCTAGTGCTTCCAAATAATCCGGTTGGACTATAACCCGATGTTGTGTGATTTTTAACATAGGACATTACAGCGCAGTACAGGACCTTCGGCCCTTGATATTGTAGCGACCAGTGAAAAGGGGGAGAAGATGCAAACTCCACCCAGACAGTCGCCCGAGGGTGGGATCAAACCCAGGTCCCCAGCACTGCAAAGCAGCAGTGCTAACCACTGTGCTGCAATGTTATTGCACACCTCTGGACCAGGTGGGATTTGAACCCCAGGTCTCCCTACCCTAGAGGTAGAGACATTATCACTGCAGGAGCCTACCTGTAGCCTTGGGGCCTCCAGCTTGCGGGTGAATCTTCCCCATCCACCTTCCAGGGTTTCCGTCTTGATCAGAGCTTTACTGATTCCCACGCCCCTCCCAAAGTGTTACTCCTTATTTATTATTTCCCTCTCCCCTGCCTCCTCGAATTGCACGGCTAGAGTTGACTCCAGTGTCTCTCTGCCCCCAACCCCCAACATCCCACCGCCTCTGACTGCAGTAGCCATCGCTCCCTGTACCAGCTGAGCACAGCTTCCGGGAACAGTGTCGCGCACGCTCAGTCAGGCCCCCTGGGGCGGAGACCCGGGACTCGATGCACTTGCGCGGCACAACCGCGGCGATGGCGATAGGCCGTATTCACACGCGCGGGGCGTGCTGGGTAACCTTCCCTCCATGTGTTACATTGCAAATGCAAGAATCTCTGGCAGGGCTGGGAGCAAGAGATTCCTGAATTTTTTTTAAACCAGTTCCGAAGTTCGAGGGTGGATGTTTGAGACTATCAATCAGCACAGCCCGCGCGAAACCCGCAGCAAATAATTTATCTCCTGGGAAACATTTATGTTGTCCACTGAATATTGTCAGTGTTTTGGTTCAAAGACAGAACTAGCTGGAGAAACGCAGACGGTCTGGCAACATCTGTGTAGAGAAAGCAGAGTTAACGTTTCGAGTTCAGTGACCCTTCTTCAGAACTTCATCATCCTCATGACCTGACCCACCGGTCAATCTTCCTTCTCACCTATTCACTCCGCCCTATCATCTTCTCTCAGCTACCTTCTTCCCAGCCCCACCTCCCAATCATTTATCTCTCCACTCTGCAGGCACCCTGTCTTTACTCCTGATGAAGGGCTTTTGCCCGAAGTGTCGATTTTCCTGCTCCTCCGATGCTACCTGACCTGCTGTGTTTTTTCCAGAACCACTCTAATCTTGACTGTTAGGCAAGGCAGTTCCAGGATTCTGACCCAGAGACAGCCGGTATACTTCCACCCTGTCTTTACTCCTGATGAAGGGCTTTTGCCCGAAATGTCGATTTTCCTGCTTCTCCGATGCTACCTGACCTGCTGTGTTTTTTTTCCAGAACCACTCTAATCTTGACTGTTAGGGAAGGCAGTTCCAGGATTCTGACCCAGAGACAGCCGGTATACTTCCAAGTCGGGACAGTGAGTGGCCCGGATGGGGAGCTTGCGTGGGCTGGTGTTTTCATCTGTCTGCTGCCCCCCTGTCTTTCTAAATGCAAGCGGTCAGGAGGTTGGAAGGTGCCGTTTAAGACCTTTAGTGAATTTCCGAAGTGTGTTTTGTTAGCGCTTGACAGCGCCAGGGACCCCAGTTCGATGCCAGCCTTGGGGGCAACTGTCAGTGTAGAGTTTACACGTTCTCCCACAGAGTCCAGACATGTGCTGGCTCGGAGGAGTAGACAATGCGGAGTTATGCGGGCAGGGTGTGGGTCTGGGTCGGATGTCTCCCGAGTCTGTACAGACTGTAAGGCATCAGTGGTTGAGAGAGTGGATGCATGTGCATGTTATTTTGTCCTGGATGGTTATAGAGTGAGAGAGGTCTCCAGCACGAGAGGAAGGCCCTTTGGCCCATTGAGACAAAAACAAGCAACTATTCTACTCCTATTTACCTGCACTTGGCTCACAGCCTTGTTTGCCTTGACATTGTTAGTGCATATCTAAATACTTCTTAAATGTGACGAGGATTTCTGCCTCCACCACCCTTAGAAGCAGCGGGAGCTGAGATGACTGAGCTCTAACAACCACAACCAACTTCATTTGTGCCAGGTATGAGTCCTACAAGCGAAGCGTTTTCATTCCCCAAATTCCTCAGTTTTGACAGGAATCCTTGATGCTGCACTCAGTCAATTCTCACCTCACCTCTGGAATCCAGCTCTCTTGACCCTGTTTGAACTGAGATTGTGATGAAGTCAGGAACTGAGTGGCCCTGGCAGAATCCAAACTGGCTGTCACTGAGCAGGTTATTGCTGAGCCAGAGCTGCTTGATAGCTCTGTTGATGACAACTTCCATCACTTTCCTGCTGGTGGAGGGTAGGCTGATGGAGTGTCCAGTTTAGTTTGTCCTGCCTTTTTTGTGTACAGGACACATTTGGGCAACTTGCCACTGAGTCAGGTTTGTGCCAGCGTTTTGGCTAGACCGGAAAAGCTGAGCTAGGGCTGAGGTATATCTGGAGCAGAATTCTTCAGCGTTGGTAAAATCCTGTTACCAGGCCTGGGGAGGGGAACGGAGGATTTGTAAACACCAAACTCACACCCACAAAAAGTGTTGGTCTCTTTTTGAATTTCTAACCTAAAGTTGTCTACAATCTTCCTGCAGAGTAGAACCAGAAGATTGACAGATGTGAAGGTGAGGTCAAACGCCACGTTGAGATTTGACTGGGGTCACTCATTTCTTCAGGATCTGAACGTCATAAGTCTTGGAACATGGAAGGACAAAAGGTTTGTCTGTTCTGCCTATGGGTGGGGGATTTCAAGTGTTAGTTTGAATGGAAAAGCGCTGTGATTCACAAACGTGGTCAGGTCAACTCCAGGTAAGCTGCGTTCAGTTCTGAGCAATTAGCCTCAGTCGAGGTCGCTTTAGAGGGAGTGCAACTGGTTCACCTGGTGACCTCCCAACTGCAAGTGCTAAAATACAAAGGGACATTTCACAAACATGTCATTGTGGCACAGAAGGGGTTTACCTTAAAACGCGTGTACCAACAGATTCAAGAACAGCTTCTTCCCCGCTCTTATTGGACTTCTGAATGGACCTCTCCAATTACAAACGTAATGTTGACCTTGCTCTTTATGCACCGCCTCTGAAGCTGTAACATTGTATTCCTCCCTCTGACCTATTACCCTAATTATCTCTGTATGGTATAATCTGCCGTACTATATGCAAAACAAAACTTTTCGCTGTACCTAGTTATTTGTGGCAACACTACATCAAATTAAAAATTCAGCCCATTGAGTCCAAGTACTGGGGACAGAGAGTCTGAGTGTGATGGGGTTTTACAGCTTTGGGAGAGTGAGAGGGGATAAATATTGATAACAATTAGATTAGTTGGTAAATTACTAACTCGGTCTGACCGTGATGATTTCTGTAATGCCCTTCTACAGGGAATTCAAAAGGGGAGAGGTTACATTCAGAAGGCTCGAATCAAACAACACAGCAAGTCACTTGAGACATCAGGACCTGAATATCATCAGCCATTGCATATGGAAGGGGAAGTGCGTATCTCTTTGCTCTGACTTTGAGGATGCATTTTAAGGGTCAGTGTGGCTGGAAAAAGTACTGAGGGACGGACACACACACACGTGTGAGAGTGTTCCAGTGCAGCAGTGAGCGTGGAAGGACCTTTAACCAGTTACACAGCCTGAAGAAAATAAAACACACCATTCAAAGTGTCTGCACACAAGGATTGAACCTGAAGAGACAGATGGACACCAGCTCCATGGTGAAACTGTGGAGACGCGCGGACTGCGGGAAGGGATTCAATCACCCATCTCGGCTGGAATTTCACCGTCGGGCTCACACTGGGGAGAAGCCGTGGGAGTGCGGGGACTGCGGGAAGGGATTCAATTATCACTACCTGCTGGAAACCCATCAACGCAGCCACACCGGGGAGAGGCCGGACATGTGCTCCGAATGCGGGAAGGCGTTCGCTCAGTCGGCCTGCCTGATGTCACACCCTTCTGAAAGCAGCTCTCAAATTTCAAAACCTATTGTTGAGCTCGCCCTGTGTGCACCTTCTCCGCACCTGTAACATCACATCCCTCGCTCTGTTCTATAACCCTCTGATCTCTGTGCAGCACGATCTGCCTGTACTGAAAACTTTTCACCGGCCTGTCAGTGTCTGGATTATTAAGCAACAGGACTCAGATTATGCATGTAACAGGAAGCTCGTTATTAATGTAATTGGTCTCTGGGCATTGCCGTGACAGGGCATTAATGACGACACAAAAGCGGTTGGAAAGGCTAGAATTAGCCAGGATTAACCCAAGAGTCCACAGAGGGTTGAGAGAGTGGATGTGGGAGTACTGCGTGTGAAAACAGGCTCTGGCTATACATAGAGAGTAAAGAAAGTGGGTTATTTTACCAGTGAAGCCAAAAGGGTGCAGAGGAGTCGTGATAAGGATTCAAAGTCATGAACAATTCCAACAGAGTAAGTGAGGAGAAAGTGTCTCCGGTGCGACACCGAGATATCGAAGGCTCTAGGCTAAGTGCTGGAACGTGGGATTAGAATACAGAGGAATCTCAACATTCTGAATATTAATTGCCTGAATTTTGGACTATCTGAGGAAGATCTCAAGGTCTCATAAAAGCGTTCCATCAAAGAGGTGTTACCAACACTGGTGTGACAATCATATTTTCTGTTGACAATGATTAAAAGTTGAAGTCGGCTTACTGAAGTGCTGCCAAGAACAGTCCTGGGCATTGTTGGGAGCACAGGCACCACTTCCAAATGACTGACCTCCCTCCCTCCCCTCTCTCTCTCCAAACAAAGACAGACAGAGTGACGATCTGGGCAAATTCAGAACACTGAATATTCTCAAATACAGACCCCTGATCATCTCCCCAACATTGTACAGGGCAGAGCGGAACCTTGTTGACTGGCCCACTGTGCTGCTGCCTACTCTCCTGAATGGGGAGTGGACTTGCTCTGTCAATCCCACTGAAGTGAAGCAGCGGCGGGGAGAGGCTACAGCAATGCTGCAGGTTCCTTGCACACAAGTGTGTATCTGCTCAGGAACAAACCCCTGAGACACAGGGAGGGAGCAAGGCAAGGCAGAGTGAGGAAAACTCCCGAGTCCCAGAGGAAAGGCATTGAATCAGTCATCTGAATAATCAATTGTCCGTACGAAATACTGCCCGCCCATCTCATTCAGATAATCAGATCCTCTGCAGTTAGCTGCTTGCTTTAGACTGGCACAGACCCCCGATGGGCTGAAGGGCCTTTATCTGTGCTGTAGATCTCCATGGCTCTGAATAGGAGGGGACTTTGCAGAAGAAAGGAAGATTAGAGAAGGGGCAGTAGTTTGTGTAATGGTGGGGTTGAGAGTTTTGTTTCCCCCCCCCCCTCAGGTCGGGGGAAGACGGTGAATGTGAAGATGAAAGAGAGACAACCACAAACATTGCCTGTGAATGTGGGCGTTTGCACAGTCATTGGTTTTGTAGGAGTAAGGTTGAGAGACTCGGAATCGGGCCTCGTTGGAAAGGTGAGCTCTGACAGGTTATAACTGGAGAGAAACAGGAGAAAGGTACGAGCGGAGGTTTTCAAAAAAATACCTTTGGGGGGGGAAAGCTGCCTGTTGATTCATGGTATCTGATCGGATGGCCTCAAGGTAGTCTTAGTGACACATTTCATGAGCTCCTGACACTTGTGACAGGGACCAGCCCACCCCCTCAAAACATATTAAGCAGACAGCCTAGACCCAACCCTTTTCTTATTTTAAAATGCATCGCATTCCAGATGCAATTTGATTGGTCAAACTACCAGGCTTGAAGCAAAACACACTTTATTCTTATACTATAGTTCAAAGAAAGAAAACATTGGAATAACTTAACTCTATGAGAAAACTCAACAGAATAATGGATGACTTTACGACTGAATAATCACGGTTCCAGGATAGTATAACGTTTCATAAACACACCCCCTTGGCAAAGGCAAACTTAGTAAAATAGATTGTCTCGATTAGATTAGCTTAGATTCCCTACAGTGTGGAAACAGGCCCTTTGGCCCGACAAGTCCACACCAACCCTCCGAAGAGTAACCCACCCAGACCCATTTCCCTCTGACTAATGCAACTAACACTATGGGCAATGTAGCTTGGCCAATCCATCTGATCTGCAAGTTTTTTTTTTAGGTTGTGGGAGGAAACCGGAGCACCCAGAGGAAACCCACCCAGACACGGGAGAATGTGCAAACTCCACACAGATCGTGTTACCCAAGGCTGGAATCAAACCTGGGTCCCTGGCGCTGTGAGGCTGCAGTGCTAACCAACGAGCCACCATGCAATTCTACAGACCAGTAGGCAAAACATCAAGAGAAGCCTCTGAGACTGAGAGGGTGGCAGGGACAGATGTACTGCAGCTTCCAAACTCGATTTCAAGACCCCAGCAACTGCTCCTAAAAGACTACAACCAATAATCCTGGCTCTGGGGTGGGAGCTTGATCTCACCCATTCAGGCTGCTTCTATTGTTCCAACTTCAAAACAAACAAAAAAAAATCCCAAGCCCTCTCAAGCTGTTTACTTTATTGGATTCAAATAGACTTTTCGGTACTCCTGTCTTAAAACCTCTCTTCAAAACAAAAATCCAGGACCTGTTAAAGCCATCATACAATGAGAGTGGGGGAGACCCAGAGAGCACAGAAACAAGAGTAGATCATTCTATTGCACCGGCTCTGCCATTCAGTTAGATTATGCTGATCATTTTCCACCTGCATTATTCCCATCATGTCATCAGTGCCCAGGAAACTATTGATTTCTGTCTCAAACATTCTCAGTCATTGGAGCATCCAGAAACCTCTGGTTTGAGAATGCCAAAGAGTCGACATCCTCTGAGTGGAAAAAGGTCGTCCTTAAACGACTTGCTTCTTACTACATCCACTGGTTCCACACGCTGAAGCCAGGGGAAATGTACTGTGAACATCCACTTTGTGAGAATCTTGTATAAATGAGATCATCAATCATGTTATGAAGCCCAGCTGATGGTAATGGTGCACAAATAGATCATAGGTTTTATTTTTTGGTGTTTAGTTAGGATGGTAGTCACTGAATATATTCATATGAGGCTGCCAATGTTCTTTTAACAAAATAGTTGATTACACAACAAAAATCCTGTATATATAGAGTCATAGAGATGTTCAGCATGGTAACAGACCCTTCGGTCCAACCCATCCATGCCAAACAGATATCCCAACCCAACATAGTCCCACCTGCCAGCACCCGGCCCATATCCCTCCAAACCCTTCCTATTCATATACCCATCCAAATGCCTCTTAAATGTCACAACTGTACCAGCCTCCACCACTTCTTCTGGCAGCTCATTCCATACACGTACCATCCTCTGCCTGAAAACGTTGCCCCTTAGGTCTCTTTTATATCTTTCCCCTCTCACCTTAAACCTATGCCCTCTAGTTCTAGACTCCCCAACCCCAGGGAAAAGACTTTGCCTATTTATCCTATCCATGCCCCTCATAATTTTGTAAACCTCTAGAAGGTCACCCCTCAGCCTCCGATGCTCCAGGGAAAACAGCCCCAGCTTGTTTAAGCCATCTCCCAGTGATGTCCTTTGCAGATACTCAATCCCAGTACAGTGCCATCTGACCCATTTTTAAATGTTGCAGCTATAGCTCATCCCGAATTGCCCTCCAGGTGGTAATGAGCTGTCTTCCTGAACATCTGCAGATCTTGTAGGTGTCAGATCACCTATAATACTGTCAGGAAAGAAGTTCCAGGGTTTTGACCTGGTGACGGTGAAAGAATTTGCAATGCACTTCCACGTTCAGGGTGGAGTGTAGTTGGGAAGGAACTTGCAGAAGGCGGGGTTCCCACATGCTTGCTCTCCTTGTCCTTTGAGATGACAGAGATCAAGGGTTTGGAAGTTGGAAGGAGTCGTCTTGATTGCACTGCAGTTTGGAGATGGTGTTTCTGCCACGGTCCATCGGTGAGGAGGCAGTGAATGTCGAAAATGGTGGATGGAGTGGGCTTTACATCTCTTCTGTTTCATTCACCTACAGAAGCTTTTACCATTGACCTTTTGTTTCCACAGAAGCTTCTATCCACCTTCTGTTTTTGCCTTCATCGGTTTCTTGGCTGGATTCTAAATTGCTCCCATTCCCCTGCGTACCATGTCTTATTAGAATCCCTACAGTGTGGAAACAGGCCATTTGGCCCAACCAGTCCACACCGACCCTCCGAAGAGTAACCCACCCAGACCCATTTCCCCCTGACTAATGCGCCTAACACTAGGGCAATTTAGCAAGACCAATTCACCCTGAGCTGCAAATCTTTGGACTGTGGGAGGAAACTGGAGCACCCGGAGGAAACCCACGCAGACGCAGCGGGGAGAATGTGCAAACTCCACACAGACAGTCACCCCCAAGGCTGGAGTCGAACCTGGGTCCCTGGCGCTGTGAGGCAGCAGTGCTAACCACTGAGCCAGTGTTCTTACAATCATACAATCCTTTGATCTAATTCAATCTTTAAGTCCTTTTGTTGTCTGAAGTAGATTTATTTTTCCTGTCGCATACAAAATCCTCTAAGAAATGATTTTTTTTTGTCGACCGGGTAGTGCTTCTTCAAGTAAAAGCTGCTGCTGGTTGATTTTCAAGCCGTTTAGTGTATCTAGCCAATCCGTCGTAACAAATTGCTGCTCACACCGTTCATTCCAAATCTGTACAACAGAAACTGTGCGTGCATATCACATCAAATTAATTAAACACTTTACAATGTCATGACCATTAATTCCCAAAGCAACCCTCGACATTTTCACGGAAAGGTGGGCGCTGCAGGGAGTGATTAGATTAGATTCCCTACAGTGTGGAAACAGGCACCTCGGCCTGACCAGTCCACACCGACCCTCCGAAGAGTAACCCACCCAGACCCATTTTCCCTCTGACTAATGCACCTAATACTACGGGCAATTTAGTACAGCCAATTCACCTGACCTGCACAGCTTTGGACTGTGAGCGGAAACCGGAGCACCCGGAGGAAACTCACGCAGACATGGGGAGAACGTGCAAACTCCACACAGACCGTTGCCCAAGGCTAGATTTGAACCTGGGTCCCTGGTGCTGTGAGGCAGCAGTGCTAACCACTGAGCCACCGTGCCGCCCCAAATGTGTAGTGCAGTGCATTATTTCCCCCTCCAACTCTATTTTGATTTAGTCCCTGCCCTCCCCTTCACTGTTTGATCACACAGCATTGCCCTTTGATGTGAAGGGCACTGCTTGTCACTGGCCACTCTTTTCACAGTGGCGGAAATTGAATCAAGATTTGTACACCCCCTGTTGCCTTTTCACTGTGTCTCTCACTCCTGCAGACAGACAACATAGGTGCTGGGGGAAAAAAGAAACAACAAAAAAAAAATACAAAATTTCCCAAAGCTTCCTGAACAGTAAGGTTACTAATTGCCCATTTTCATTACATAATATGAAATCCGAAACAGCTTGATCCCCATGATGCTCGACTCCAGAAACCTATCTCACACAAACTCCAGAAATTTGCCCTGCGCGGTATTGGTACTGGATAGCTTTACCCAGTCTATCTGGAAACTGAAGTCACCCCTTGTTACCAATGGGACAGGCACACCAGTTCAGACTAGGCGTTCAGACAAGGTCGTCACATCTCCCCGGGGTGGAATTGTCTCATTCTCAACCTGGACTTTTAGTTTTGTTGCTGTCAATGATTTCAAAAACTGTGTTCTGTGGTTATAGGACAACTTGAGAAATTGATGAGAGGAGACAGGAGTCCAGCCTACGATCGTTTATTTCTTGCGCGTGCAGCGAGACCTGGTCTTATTACCGTGAAGTGTAAAACCTCTTCGGGTGGGTTACAGAAACCTCAGATTCTTACACAGAACGTCACAACATTTAAACACTACTTCCCACACTGCTCTACCTGGGTGTCTCACATTATCTGCTGTTTTATACAAAGGTCAACGCTCTGCTAGTATGACTTCTCGGCTCCTCGTCTCGACTGTCTTTGTGTCCTGATTGTTATGTACATTTGTTGCGGTTCCCAGTTGCTTTGCTATTACTAATGACAGGACGAAAGCTTTAACCCTTGGCTCACTCAACCCCTTCAGCGTCCCCCACTCGGCCTAGCCCAAGGTAGTGAACTTACTGGTAATGCATTTCCCTTTATGTCACCCATTGGCCAGCTATCAAGTGTAGGGGTTGGAGAGGCACTTCGGTATGCCATCTGTACAGAATGGACCAGTGCAATAAGCCCCCTGCTCTCCGACCCTGCGTTCTCCAACTCTCAACTCCTTACCATTCTCCTGTGTGTCCTTTCGGTGCTTTCGCCCAAGTAGTTCAGGTATACGACCAATACCAGCTGAGCAGTAATCAGAACAGATGATCCTAACACATGGATAGATCTGTTCATTTGATCCCCAGTGACAGAGCAGTATGGCATGGAAACAGACCCTTGGGTCCAACCAGTCTCAGCTGAGCATAATCTCAAAGTAAAGTAGTCCCACTTGCTTGCACTTGGCCTATCTCTCTCCAAACGTTTCTCCTGTAAATACCTTTTAAATTGTTGTAACTGCACACACATCCACTTCCTCTGAAAGTTCAGTCGACTCGCAATCCATTTTCCATGTGAAAAACAATTGCCTCTCGTGTCTTTTTAAAAAATGTCCCCCCCTCACCTTAAACAATGGCCCCCTAATCTTGAAATGGCCCACCCTAGGGAAAAGACTCTCGAGATTCACCTTCCACGCTCCAGTGAAACAGGTCCCAGCCCATCCAGCATCTCCTTATAGCTCAAAACCCTCTGTCCCCGGCAACATCCTGACACATCTCTTCAACTGAATAATATCCTTCTGATAACAGGGCACAGTACGGCAGAAGAGACCTCACCAACGTCCTGTACAACTGCAACGTGACGTTCTCAGCTCCTACACTCAAAGGTGTGAGCAATGAAGAAAGTGAGGACTGCAGATGCTGGAGATCAGAGCTGAAAATGTGTTGCTGGAAAAGCGCAGCAGGTCAGGCAGCATCCAGGGAACAGGAGAATCGACGTTTCGGGCATGATTCCTGAAGAAGGGCTCATCCCCGAAACGTCGATTCTCCTGCTCCTTGGATGCTGCCTGACCTGCTGCGCTTTTCCAGCAACACATTTTCAGCTCTGAGCAATGAAGGCAAGCGTGCTAAGTGCCTTCTTAACCACCCTGTCTATGTGCGACGCAAAGAGTTATGTACCTGAACCCCTCGGTCTCTCAGTTCTACAACAGCACCCAGTTCCTCCCCACCAAATGGGGATATTGTCTATTTGCTCTCACTTGATGCTGCAGGCTGGTCTTACTGGAAGGCTGTCGTCACTTGTGCTTCATCGCACATATCCGCGCACTGTTCAGGCAGCAGTGGGATTACACAGGGAGAACGGACTGAGACACTCTCTGTCAGGTTGTATGCCATCACCCTGAAATGTTAATTGCTTCTCACCTTGAACCTGGCCCCCCCCCTCTGGCTGAAAGGCTGGACTGAAGAGGCTTCTCCACTGAGTCTGCTAGTAGCTCCTGAGTAGTCTGACCTCTCTGCCCTTATTTTCTCCTCCCACCTTGCCAGCAGCTTCCACATCTGGTTCCTCCCATCTGAGTCTTTCAGGTCCTTGAGTCTCATCCACACCTGTCCCACACTGCTCTGACCACAGTTGGTAAATTAAAATGTGACTCGTTTGTTGCCGTATCCCATTAACACGATATTACGGCAAGGACGACAGTTATAGAGTCATAGAGAAGCACAGCACAGCACGGAAACAGACCCTTCGGCCCAGCCCGTCCTTGCCGAACAGATATCCCAACCCAATCTAGTCCCACCTGCCAGCACCCGGCCCACATCCCTCCAAACCCTTCATATTCACATACCCATCCAAATGCCTCTTAAATGTTGCAGTTGTACCAGCCTCCACCACATCCTCTGGCAGCTCGCTCCATACACGTACCACCCTCTGTGTGAAAAGCTTCCCCCTTGGGTCTCTTTTATATCTTTCCCTCTCTCGCCCTAAACCTGTGCCCCTCTAGTTCTGGACTCCCCCATCCCAGGGAAAAGACTTTTGACTATTTTTCCTATCCATGCCCCTCATAATTTTGTAAACCTCTATAAGGCCACCCCTCAGCTTCCGACGCTCCAGTTGCTCTACTCAAAAATACAACGTACAAGTTGGAAACAGTCGTCATACTTCATACACGGCAACATTTTAAACTCCAGCCTGGCCATAGGGGTGATTAACTGTCGAAGGAACAGACCCCATAGTCCAGTCGTGAATACCATTGATAGGAAGCATCACTCATGAACTTGCTGGTGTCTCAGCAGATGAGAGGACTGAGTGAATCCCTTCCCACACTCAGAGCAGATAAAAGGCCTCTCCCCGGTGTGAACCCGTCGGTGTCTCAGCAGTTCAAACGACTGAATGAACCCCTTCCCGCACTCCGAGCAGATGAACGGCCTCTCGGCCGTGTGAATTCGCTGGTGTCTCAGCAGTTGGAACAACTCAGTGAACCCCTTCCCGCACTCCGAGCAGGCAAACGGGCTCCGCACGGTGTGAATTTGTTGGTGTCTCTGCAGGGTACAGGAGCGGGTGAACCTTTTCCCACACGTCACGCAAGGGAAAGGTCGCTCCTCGGTGTGGACTCGCTGGTGTCTCACCAGGCTGGACGACCGAGTAAACCCTTTCCCGCAGACGGAACAGCAGAACGGCCTCTGACTGGAGTGGACGTACCGATGTCTCAGCAGATCCCTCGTGCTTTTGAAGCTTTTCTCACAGTCAGGACACTTATAAAGCCTCGTATCGGTGTGAACAAGTTGATGTGAAGTGAGGTTACTTAAACAAGTGAATCCCTTCCCACAGCCAGTGCAGGTGAATGGCTTCTCCCCAGTGTGAACTCGCTGGTGTTCCGTGAGTTGAGATAAACGTGAGAATCCCTTCCCACACTCAAAGCAGGCGAATGGTTTCTCGCCGGTGTGACTGCGCCGATGGATCTCCAGCTCAGACGGAGTTCGGAATCCCTTCCCACAGTCCCCACATTTCCACGGTTTCTCCATGATGTGGGCGCCCTCGTGTCTCTCCATGATGAATCCTTGTCCAGGCACACGTGGTCGGTCTCTTCTCGGGGAATGGTGTGATGTATCCTTCAGACTAGTTAAAGCGATTTCTGCAATCAGTCCATCGAAACAGTCTCAGCGGAGCGTGCATGTCTCGGCAGTTTTCCAATCATACTGATGTTTGAAATGCCCCCACGGGGAAGACAAATCGTTCTCCTTCCATGTTCAAAAGCTGACGATATTCGGTAACTGATGAACTGAATGACTCTCCAAGATCTTGGCTTGATGTTTGGTTTGTATTTTGTGATAAGATTTTGAAATATCATCACTGTGAACACAGGATAGAATTTCAGAATGGACAATTCAAATTACTATTAAATATTTTTCTCCTCTGGCCCCACTAAAGCTGTAAATTCCCATCTCACTGTGGCCTAGAGGTATCGTCACGAGACTATTGACACAGAGATCCAAGTAGTGCTCCAGGGACCGAGGTTTGAATCAGCCATGGCAAATAGTCAAACTCTGAATTCAGTAACGAAAATAATCTGCAACTAATGAGTCAAATGGTGACCATTTATCAGAAAAAAAAGCATGTAGTTCACTAATCTCCTTAAGGGAAGGGATCGCTGTTCTTACTTAGAATGAACTATATGTGAGGAAAGATCCTACAGCAATAATGATTGACTCAAGAGTCATCCAGCATGGAAATAGACCCTTTGGTCTAACCAGTCCACGCCAATCATAATCTCAAACTAAACTGGTCCCACCTGCCTGCTCCTAGCCCATATCCCTCCAAACCTTGCCTATTCATGTACTAATCCAAATGTCTTTTAAATGTTCTAATTGTAACCACACCCACCATTTCCTCAGGAAGGTCATATCACACACGAACCACCCTCTGTCTTTTTTCAATCTCTCTCCTCTCACCTTACAAACGTGCCTCTTGGTCTTCGAATCCCCTGTCCTAACTATTAGACGTTCGCAATACATGATGGACTGGCCAGAGAAAACCTCATCCCATGAGTGATGAAGGATAGAAAAAGAAGCACTTGCCTCTCTGTTTGTACCAGAAGTTTTGCCTAAGCACACTCCAGCTTGACCTTCACGCTGCCGCTATTTCTTAATAATTTGGTTACTGATTTTACTGATTGCGAAGCCCGTCCCGCCCTCTGAACCATTAATTTCGTTTTCAATAGGTCAGGCGAGAGCAATGGCAGCGCCTTTACCCACCATCCCTCGCGGTGGGGAATGCCCCCTATTCTGGCCACGGGAGAGCAGGTGCGCAGGCGCAGTACCACCCAGCGGCCGGAGCATGCGCACTGACCGCCAACACCAGGGGGGGCCCAGAGACGCCGTGTTTTTTTCACCCTCTCATCCGCCGGCGGTGAGGATGCGGGACCGCGGGGGGAGCGCCGGCGCCGGCGGAGGGACCGGCAGGGTTTACTAAACACTTACTAAGCAGCCCGAACCTCCGTTGGCCACCTGCGGGCCGGGCGTTGGGGGAGGGGGGGGGGCCTTTTCACGGGATCGGCTCCCGCCGAACGGCCGCCATCT
This sequence comes from Chiloscyllium plagiosum, assembly GCF_004010195.1. Lineage (NCBI taxonomy): Eukaryota > Metazoa > Chordata > Chondrichthyes > Orectolobiformes > Hemiscylliidae > Chiloscyllium > Chiloscyllium plagiosum. The sequence continues at coordinate 11,757,407 of NC_057753.1, forward strand.
TGGATCGGCGGGGTTGGGAGCGGTGCGCATGCGTGGCCGAGCGGGTGACGTAACCAGTGGGGGGCGGGCGGGCGACGTAACCAGCGGACGGGTGACGTAACCAGTGGGGCGGGCGGGCGGGTGACGTAACCGGTGGGCGGGGACTCCGGTCGAGTCCGGCTGCTGCCCGCGTTGGGTCCTAGGGTCCGCCCTCTCCCTCAGTGTCACCTATTCCCCAGGGGAAAGTGAGGACTGCAGATGCTGGAGATCAGAGTCAAGATTAAAGTGGTGCATTGGAGGAGCAGGAAAATCGACGTTTTGGGCAAAAGCCCTTCATCCTTTCCCATTCCTTTGTCAGCCGGGGCATTGAATACAGGAATTGGGAGGTTAAGTTGCGGCCAAATGGGACATTACTCAGGCCACTACGAGAACGGTGTTAAGTTGGTCGTCATTGATGGACTTGGTGAGGTCCAGGAAGGGGAGGGAGGTGTCAGCGATGGTCCAGGTGAATTTAAGGTCGGGGTGGAATGTGTTGGTGAAGTTAATGGACTGCTCAACCTCCTCGCGGGAGCACGAGGTGACAACGATCAGTGTAGCGGGGGGGGGGAATTGGTGCCGGTGTAACGTAGCCTTCCCATCTCCATCTATAACGACTGACTAAACACTGACTTTTTTTTAACAAACCCACTGACTCCCACAGCTACCTGGATTACACCTCTTCCCACCCTACCCCCTGCACAAATGCCATCCCGTATTCCCAATTCCCCCACCTCCGCCGTATCTGCTCCCAGGAGGACCAGTTCCATCACAGAACACACCAGATGGCTTCCTCCTTTTAAAGACCATAATTTCCCTCCCCACGTGGTTGAAGATGCCCTCCAATGCATCTCATCCATGTCCCGCACCTCCACCCTTGAACCCCAACCCTCCAACTGCAACAAAGACAGAAACCATCCCCACACCAGTCCTCACTTTCCACCCTACCAACCTCCACACAAACCATGGGTGGCACAGTGGTTAGCACTCTTGCCTCACAGCACCAGAGACCTGGGTTCAATTCCTGCCTCAGGCAACTGCCTGTGTGGAGTTTGCACATTTTTTCCTCCGGTTTCCTCCCATAGTCCAATAGTGTGCAGGTTAGGTGAATTGGCCATGCTAAATTGCCCGTAGTGTTAGGTGAAGGGATAAATGTAGGGGAATGCTTATGGGTGGGTTGCTCTTTGGAGGGTCGGTGTGGACTTGTTGGGCCGAAGGGCCTCTTTCCACACTGTAAGTAATCTAATCTAATCTAAACCGCATCATCCGCTGATATTTCCGCCACCTACAAACGGACCCCACCACCAGGGATATATTTCCCTCTCCACCCCTATCTGTCTTCCGCAAAGACCGTTCCCTCCATGACTACCTAGTCAGGTCCACGCCCCACCCCCCCCACCCCCAACAACCCACCTTCCCCAACCCATTCCCCAGTGGTAGTTGTGTCCTCTAGTGGATTCACGGAGGCATCAATACAACGCAGTAGTCCCGCTGTCGTGTTATCAGAAAATTGTGTAATAACAGAACATCGAAACTAATGGGGCTGGAATCGCATTATAACCAACATGCGTTTTAAAACTCACTGCTAATCACGTTATAGCGAATTTGTGCTACCGAGACGCGCGTTATAGCAAGACGACCTGCGTAATGTATTCACTGCGACTGTCCCTGTGGAGGCTTCCCCTCCATATTTGACGATAAGGCCGTTGACCGACAAATGACAAAGTTTAAAAGACACTTGGATATGGACGTGAATGGGAAAGGCTTGGAGGGATGCAGGCCAGGAGCTGCCAAGCAGCTAGGAATGGCTTAGTTTGGGATTATGTTTGGCGTGGGAGAGAGTGAAGGCTGCGGGTTGCTGGAGAGTCAAGAGTAGAAAAGTGGGGCGCGGGAAAAAGCTCAGCAAAGTCAGGCAGCATCTGAGGAGCTGGAGAGTCGACCTTTCGGGATTCTGGGTCATCCAAGATGGAGGAACGGGGAAAAACACTGGCTGTAAGAGCTGCTCCCTTTTTTTTGCTTGAGGTATTTCAGGTGTTGGAGGTGATTTCCTTGGATTCCAGGGGTTACTGTTTTACACGCAGCCGCATCGTTTTGGAACTTTGGGGAGAAAAGGATCAAAAGCGACACTTTTAAAAGCGGGAAGACAGACAAAAGGCAGCGAGCACACGGTCAGTGAGGGAGAGAGGGAAGAAAACCTACACTTTTAACAGGCACAACAGTGAATCTTCACTGTCACTGCCTTTGCTGTTTGAGTTCATGTATCTCTGGACATTGGAGTGTGGAAAGGAGGAATTAACAATCAGCAAAATTCATAGCTGTCCTTGGAGGAGCCTGTGTGGGAGAGCTCACAGCAGAGGAACAGATAAGTGCATAGTTTTTTAATGTGTAACCTTGCTTTAAGTCTGCAGTAGCGAGTAGAGTGGGTTCTTTCTTGACTATGTGTTTTATTGAGACCTGTTTTTTTGTCGTAGAGATGTGCAGCATGGAAACAGACCCTTCGGTCCAAACCGCCCGTGCCGACCAGATATCCCAACCCCAATCTAGTCCCACCTGCCAGTACCCGGCCCATATCCCTCCAAACCCTTCCTATTCATATACCCATCCAAATGCCTCTTAAATGTTGCAATTGTACCAGCCTCCACCACTTCCTCTGGCAGCTCATTCCACATTCTGCGTGAAAAAGTTGCCTCTCGGGTCTCTTTTATATCTTTCCCCTCTCACCCTAAACCTATGCCCCTCTAGTTCTGGACTCCCCCACCCCAGGGAAAAGACCTTGTCTATTTATCCTGTCCATGCCCCTCAATTTTGTAAACCTCTATAAGGTCACCCCTCAGCCTCCGACGCTCCAGGGAAAACAGCCCAAGCCTGTTCAGCCTCTCCCTGTAGCTCAAACCCTCCAACCCTGGCAACATCCTTGTAAATCTTTCCTGAACCCTTTCACAACATCTTTCCGATAGGAAGGAGACCAGAATTGCACGTAATATTCCAACAGTGGCCCTAACCAATGTCCTGTAACAGCCGTATCATGACCTCCCAACTCCTGTACTCAATACTCTGACCGGTAAAGGAAAGCATACCAAACGCCTCCTTCACTATCCTATCCACCTGCGAGTCTACTTTCAATTTGATTAAATTTTAAAAATACAGTAGTCCCCTGTATCTGCAGAACCCCGAAACAGCGGAGAGGTGCGATCCCCTTAACTTAAACGGGAAACTTAACTTCCCGGCGGCCTCATGGTCCCTGGTTCCGGAACATTCCCTGTAATGTGCTTGGGCTGCAAGTAACTGAAACCATGGTAACTGGACACGCGGATACGGTTGGGGGGGGTCGCCCTATATAAACCATAATTACTAAGTTAGCCCTGGAGCACAGTCTTTTTAGAGCGAAAAGGCAGGACTATTTCTTGGGTCTGTAGACTATGAAGGAGCGAAGATGGCCTTTAATAGAGTGATATGCTCTTACATTGGTCATTTAGGGAGCGTTTCAGTTTTACTGATGATCATGTCTGCAGGAATCTGTCCGTTAGTTGCGAATCCTCTCAGATTGCAGGGATCGTTTGGAGCGGCAGTGCTCAGTTTACGGGAGCCGGGGGGAATGTGATGGGTGGCAGTTATAGCAAGGGAGAAAAGCCGCAGATACAGTCCGAGAGATGGGTTAGCTCCGGGAAAGGTGTGAGATGGAGGTAGGTAGCGCAGGAGTCTTCTGTGGCTATCCCCATTTCAAACAAGGATGCTGTTTTGGAAAATGTTGGGGGTGATGGACTCTCAGGGGAATGTAGCACAAACAGCCAGGTTTCTGGTATCGAGGCAGGCTCTAGTGCAATGAGGGGTACGTCGGGTTCCAAGAGATCGATTGTAATAGGGGACTCTCTAGTCAGAGGCACAGACAGATGTTTCTGCAGCCAGCAGCGAAAAATCAGAATGACGTGATGCCTCCCTGGTGCCAGGATTAAGGAGGGTGCAGAATGTACTCAAGGGGGAGAGGGACCAACAGGAGGTCATTGTACACGTTGGAACCAATGACTTAGGAAGGGAAAGGGATGAGATTCTGAAGCGAGAATATAGAAAGGTAGGCAGGAATTTAAAAAGGAGGTCCGTGAGGGTTGTAACATCTGGATTACTCCCGGTGCTACGAGCTAGTGAGGCTCGGAATAGGAGGATAGAGCAGGTGAATGTCAAAGGGTGGGGTGCTGGAAAAGCACGGCCTGTCAGTCAGCGTCCGAGGAGCAGGAGAACCGATGTTTCGAGCATACGCCCTTCATCGGGAATGTTGAGGGGTGTCCAAAGGGGGCTGAGAGATAAATGGGAGGGGGGAGGGGGGGGAGAGGTGGGGCGAAGGGAAGGTAGCTGGGAATGTGATATGTAGTTGAAGGTGTGATTGGAAGTGATAAGTCAGAGGGATGGGTGGAGCGGATAGGTGGGAGGGAAGGAAGATGGACAGGCAAGACTGGTCAAGGGGATGGTGCCAAGTTGGAGGCTTGGCATTGTGGTAAGGAAGGGAGAG
>NC_057753.1:11762749-11769587 GCF_004010195.1 Chiloscyllium plagiosum
GTCTCCTTCCTATCGGAAAGATGTTGTGAAACTTGAAAGGGTTCAGAAAAAATTTACAAGGATGTTGCCAGGGTTGGAGGGTTTGAGCTACAGGGAGAGGCTGAACAGGCTGGGGCTGTTTTCCCTGGAACGTCGGAGGCTGAGGGGGTGACCTGTTTTATAAAACCATGAGGGGACATGGATAGGGGTAAATAAACAAGGTCTTTTTCCCCTGGAGTGGGGGAGTCCAGAACTAGAGGGGCATAGATATAGGGTGAAAGGGGAAAGATATAAAAGGGAGCTAAGGGGCAACCTATTCACACAGAGGGTGGTGCGTGTGTGGAATGAGCTGCCAGAGGAAGTGGTGGAGGCTGATACAATGACAGCATTTAAGAGGTGATTGGGGACATGAATAGGAAGGGATTGGAGGGATGTGGATCAAGTGCTGGCAAACGGGACGAGATTAGGTTGGGATATCTGGGTCACCACGGATGGGGATTTGGATCAACGGGGTTTGTTTCCATGCTGTATGAACCCATCAGGAATGGCAAAGAGCTTATGCCCGAAACACCGACTCTCCTGCGTCTAGGATGCTGCCTGACCTCCTGTGCTCTTTCCAGCTCTTTCGACTCAGTTCCGTTTGGCACAGACTGGTTGGACCGAAAGATCTTTCTCCACGCTGTATGACTCTGTGGTGATTTTGACCTGAGGGTCACCACACCTCGGGCGAGGGGAGAGTGGACAGGGAAGAGGGCCCCGCTTTGGGGTTCGGTGCTCACTGGAACGCTGATTTCTGGGACCTGGATGAGCGGGAGAATGCTGGGTAGGGGGTGTTGAGAATGTGGCACGAGGTGGGTCAGCCCGGCTGAAGTAGGATTTGGTCGGGCGCTTAGTTCCAGAATCCCTGTCCTGTGCGTGTAGAGTTTGATGCGGAGGTGTTAGACTGAGGTGTGTAAAGTCAAAAATCACACGGCGGCAGGTTACGGTCCAGTGGGTTTATTTGAATCCATCAGAGTTTGGTAACCCCACCCCCACCCAGCTCCTTCCTCGGGCAGCTGACAGAGGCTGGGAAAGCTTGCAGTTTCACATGACCGTGTTGGAGTGTAACTCAGTGTCATATGGTTTGTGACCTTGTGTTGAGGTTGCACGTTCTCCTCGCGTTTGCGTGGCTTTCCTCCGGGTGCTCTGGTTGCCTCCCACAACCCAAAGATGTGCAGGTTAGGGTGGATTGGCCGTGCTAAATTACCCATAGTGCGTTAGGGTGGATTGGCCGTGCTAAATTACCCATAGTGCCCAGGGATGTGCAGGTTAGGGTGGGTGGGCCATGCTAAATTACCCATAGTGTCCAGGGATGTGCAGGTTAGGGTGGATTGCCCGTGCTACATTACCCATAGTTTCCAGGGATGTGCAGGTTAGGGTGGATTGGCCGTGCTAAATTACCCATAGTGCCCAGGGATGTGCAGGTTAGGGTGGATTGGCTGTGCTAAATTACCCATAGTGTCCAGGGATGTGCAGGTTAGGGTGGATTGGCCGTGCTAAATTACTCATAGTGCCCAGGGATGTGCAGGTTAGGGTGAATTGGCCATGGGAAATGCAGGATTACAGGGATAGGGTGGGGTGGCGGGTCGCCCTTCGCAGGGTCAGTGTTGACTCAATGGAGTGAATGGCCTGTTTCCACCCACACGGCATTCCATGACAACGCCTCCCGGATTCCGGACTGGTGCTGGCAGTGACGTTGACCCTTCCGTCCTCTTTTGCAGGTTGAGAAGGAGCTGGGGACCTTGACCAGGAAAGTCAATCCACACCAGATGAAGAGCTGACTGGGGGGGGGGGGGTGTGGGGGTCAGAGCACCGTTGACCCGCGGCAGGAGGGACGGGCTGGGCGTAGGCGGCGCCCACCCCCCCGCCCATGGCCATGGAGAAGCCTTGGAAGTGCGGGGACTGTGGCAAGGGCTTCAACTACCCGTCGCTGCTGGAAATCCATCGGCGCAGCCACACCGGGGAGCGGCCGTTCACCTGCGGCGCCTGCGGGAAGGGCTTCGCCCAGTCCTCCCACCTGCTGACCCACCAGCGGGTCCACGCCGAGGAGAGGCCGCCGGCAGGCGAGGAGGGGGGCCCGGACCAGCCGCCCCAGGCCGCCCAGAGCCGGTTCCGCTGCTCCCACTGCGGCAAGGGGTTCAGGCGGTCGCAGAATCTGGTCGAGCACGAGCGCACGCACACCGGCGAGAGGCCGTTCGTCTGCTCCGCCTGCGGCAAGGGCTTCACCCGCTCCTCGCACCTCGCCACCCACCGGCTGGTGCACACCGACCGGCGGCCCTTCCGGTGCTCCCAGTGCGAGAAGAGCTACAAGACCACCAGCGACCTGCTGATCCACCAGCGGGTCCACAACGAGGAGCGGCCCTTCCGCTGCGCCGCCTGCGGGAAAGGGTTCACCCTGCTGTCCAGCCTGCAGAAGCACCAGCGCTCGCACACCGGCGAGCGGCCGTTCACCTGCCCGCTGTGCGGCAAGTCCTTCATCTACCTGACCAGCCTCAGCTCGCACCAGCTCGTCCACTCGGACCGGCGGCCCTTCCGGTGCTCGGAGTGCGACAGGGGCTTCAAGACCACCAGCGACCTGCTGAGGCACCAGCGGGTGCACACCGGCGAGAAGCCCTTCGCCTGCGCCGACTGCGGCAAGCGCTTCACCCGCTCGTCCCACCTGCTGGCCCACCGGCACACCCACACCGGGGAGAGGCCCTTCGCCTGCCCGGAGTGCGGCAGAGGCTTCGCCCACTCCGCCCACCTGCTGCGGCACCGGCAGCTCCACCAGCAGGGGCCGGGGCCGGGCCTGGCCGCCCCTGCCCGTCCCGCCCAGGACTGAGCCGGTGCCGGCGACGGGCCCTGGCGTTAATTCTGGCGCGAAGCTGGTTTGCGTCCGCCTTCACCTGGAAGCGGACTCCATCTCGGCTCCTCCATCGCCGGTGACGGTCTTCGGGGTCATAGAGATGTGCAGCATGGAAACAGACCCTTCGGTCCAACCCGTCCATGCCGATCCAGATATCCCAACCCAATCTAGTCCCACCTGCCAGCACCCGCCCCGTATCCCTCCAAACCCTTCCTATTCACATACCCATCCAAAAGCCTCTTAAATGTTGCAATTGTACCAGCCTCCACCACATCCTCTGGCAGCTCGCTCCATACACGTACCACCCTCTGTGTGAAAACGTTGCCCCTTAAGTCTCTCTTATATCTTTCCCTTCTCACCCTAAACCTATGCCCCCTAGTTCTGGACTCCCACACCCCAGGGAAAAGACCTTCATTTACCCTATCCATGCCCCTCATAATTTTGTAAACCTCGATAAGGTCACCCCTCAACCTCCGACGCTCCAGGGAAAACAGCCCCAGCATGTTCAGCCTCTTCCCTCGAGCTCCTTGTAACTCTTTTCTGAACCCTTTCACAACATCTTTCCGATAGGAAGGAGACCAGACATTCCAACAGTGGCCTAACCAATGTCCTGGACTGCTGCAACACGACCTCCCAACTCCTGTACTCAATACTCTGACCGATAAAGGAAAGCATACCAAACGCCTCCTTCACTATCCTATCCAGCTGCGACTCCACTATCAAGAAGCCCCAGGCCCAACCATCCGCAACTGCTTCACTGCTGCCCTTCCCTCCATCAGAAGGTTAGAAGTGGGGGATTTGATTGCACAATGTTCAGCACCATTCTTGAATCCTGAAGCGGTTGTGTTCAGACACGACAATATGTGTGTAACGTCTTTAGCTTGAGCAGATAAGTGCAAAGTAAACATTCTCACCACACAAAATGCGGGCAGTGGCCGTCATCAATAAGCGAGAATCTAACCACCATCGCTTGATGTTTGATGGCGTTAACTATGGCTGAATTCCCCCTCCCCCACTACCAATGTCCTGGGGTTTACCATTGACCAGAAACTGAACTGGGCCATCTCCAATAAGAGAGAATCTAACTACTGCCCCTTGATGTTCAATGGCGTTACCGTCACTGAACCCTCGCACTATCCAACATCCTGGGGGTTCCCATTAAGAGAGAATCTAACTACTGCCCCTTGGTGTTCAATGGCGTTACCATCACTGAACCCTCACACTATCCAACATCCTACGAGTTACCATTGAGAGAGAATCTAACTACTGCCCCTTGATGTTCAATGGCGTTACCATCACTGAACCCTCGCATTATCCAACATCCTGGGGGTTCCCATTGAGAGAGAATCTAACCATTGCCCCCTTGACGTTCAATGGTGTTACCGTCACTGAATCCCCCTCCCCTCCACTATCAACATCCAGGGGGTTCCCATTGAGAGAGAATCTAACCATCGCCCCCTTGACGTTCAATGGCGTTACCATCACTGAACCCTCACACTAATATCATGGGGGTTACCATTGACCAGAAACTGAACATGGACCAGCCCCATCCAAATTGGTATTTGGATAATCGAGGTTCCTCTGTATAGCATGAATGCCAACCCCTCCATGTCAGCTCGGATAAAAGATTCATCTCGACTTGAGACCTTAGCTTGCTGCCTGACCCGCTGTGACCTCCAGCATTTGTTTTTTCCATCAGTTTGTAGGATGATCATGGGAGAACGCATGAGACAGAGTTGTGAGTGCATAGTTCTAATGTCAAACTCAAAGGCCAGCGCGGGTTTTGTTTTTTTTGGTTTCAGCTACATGTTGCTAACTTAATAGCATGTTGACGAGTTTCTTTTATTCAAAATGGAAAGCATTAAACCATGAACTAATTTTGTAAATTACACTGGAAAGTGACTCTGTGTTGTACTGATGTTGTTTCTCCAGTGGTTGGTATCTGAATATTTCATCCCTTTCTGAAAGATTGGAAATGTCTTTCTTTTCAGTTCATGGCCTGACTTTCTGCTCAGAGCGAGCCATTGTCCTTTCACATCATGAAGATATGGTGTCTGGTCACGGGTTCTAATCTTCAAGCTCTAGCTGAACTAATTTCTTACCGCAGGGCCTTTGTTTTACTGTCAGGATAGGCGCAGATCTGGGAAACCCGACACCATCCGGGACAAAGCAGCCCCCCCCCCCCCCCCCACTCGGTTGGCACTGTGAGAAACGCACTTCACTTAATCAATAATTTTCAGTCCGAGTCAGAGTTCTAAAGCAGCACATTTAGTCGAACGTCTTTAAAGATGGGTGGCTGTACAAGGAGAGACACACCCGACAGTAAAATACAGAGCTTTTTATACTTGTCTGAGGAGTCTCTCTCGACACCCCTACACTGAGCAATAAACCTATCATAAGTGTCTATTTCATTCTATCCCCTTATTTGGTTATTACTTGCACCCGTTATTCCTGCATTTGGTAATTCCCTGCACCCAAGCCTAAGCCGATCATACTTGTTAATTACCTCACTTGATTTTCTTTAAATCTGCCTTATTTGGCTGTCCTTCTTCGTTACAGCCTTCCTGTTATTTTGTCCAGTTCCTCTTATCTTATCTAACCTTCTGACTTCTGAGATCATCCTTTAATATCTTGATTGTCCAAAAAGCAGACCTACAAACTGAGCTTATTGCAAAATGCCCCTCCTGCTTCTTTTTTTCCCTTTTGTGGTCAGCGACAACACTTGAACTAATTTCTTAGCTTAAAACTATTTCTTTAAAAGACCCTCGATATTCGTTAAAATCAGCATACACCTGACAACCTGAAATTGTTCTCTCTCTCAGCACCACATCCACAAACATCCGCTCCCTCCACCTCCAAGTCGCAGCAGTGTGTACCGTCCACAAGATGCATTGTGGGAATTCACCAAACCCACACCCTCTACCATCCAGAAGGATAAAGGGCAGCAGATACCCACCTGGGAGCACTATCTCCCTGCAAGATCCCCTTCCAAGCCCCAACCACTCATATAGTAATGCACCTTCTTGTTTTTGCCACCAACCCCAATATCTATCCACTCTACACTTTATCAGCCACTCGCTAAACTTAGCAAGTCACGCTGAAGCATCGCTACTCCATTCTAACAGTACAGCCTCCCATCCAACTTGGGGATAATACGACACAAAGCTTGATGGAAGGCTTGTGCGCAGAACTTCTGAACGTTCCGCAAGTTGGCGTCCCGTCTCCCCAGTGTAGAGGAGACCACCTCGGGAGCAACAGGCCACCGTAGGTGGTGTGTTTGGAGTTACAGGTGAATCTCTGACGGACGTGGAAGGATTCCAAAGGAACATCTCCGGGACACGTGCACGAAACAACCCCACCGCCCCACGGCCGAACACTCTTAACACCCCAGCCACTCCGCCACCAAGGACGTGCAAGACCTCGGCCTCCGCCGCCGAACCCGAACCACCTGACGTCTGGAGGAAGGACGCCTTCCTCATCTTCTGCCTTTGGGGTCCTCCAACCCATGAGGCATTAATGTAGATTTCACCAGTTTCCTCCCCAATCCGAGCACCCCCCCCCCCCCCCCCCCCAAACCTGGTTCCAGAGCCAACCGCCCAACTCGTCACCGCCCTCTTGACCTGTCCACCTTCCTTCCCATCTCTCCGCTCCACCCTCCTCTCCTAACCTATCACCTTCACCCCCAACCCCCAAACTTCATCTGCCTGTTGCAATCCTGGCTCCCTCCCCTCCCCATTTGTCTCTCAGCAACCCCTTGGGGCCGACAAGCCTCATTTTTTTTGATGCATGCCCTATGTCGGCTCTCCTGCTCCTCGGATGCTGCCTGACCTGCTGTGCCTTTGCAGCCCCACACTCTGGACCCTTGATCTCCAGCATCTGCAGTGGCCTGCCTTGGAGGACCACCCTGGCCCGCTAGGTCCTCCAGCCCCGCCCCCCTTCCCAGGTCCTCCAGCCCCGCCCCCCCTTCCCAGGCCA
>NC_057753.1:11772814-11785155 GCF_004010195.1 Chiloscyllium plagiosum
ATTCCTATTCATATATCCATCCAGATGTCTTTTAAATGCTGTAATTGTACCAGCCTCCACCACTTCCTCTGGCAGCTCATTCCACACACGTAACACCCTCTGCATGAAAAAGTTACCCCTCCAGGCCTTTTTAAATCTTTCCCCTCTCAGCTTAAACCTATGCCCTCTAGTTTTGGATTCTCCTATCCTGGAAAAAAGACCTTGGCTATTCACACTATCCATGCCCCTAATGATTTTATAAACCTCTCTAAGGTTACCCCTCAGTTTCTGACACTCCAGAGAAAAAGCCTTGGCCTATTCAGCCTCTCTCTAAAGCTCAAACTAGCAACATCCTTGTGAATCTTTTCTGAACCCTTTCAGGTTTAACAACATCTTTCTTATAGCAGGGAGACCGGACTTGCATGCCATATTCAAAAAATGGCCGAATCAATGTTCTGTATAGCACAAACATGACATCCCAATTCCTATTGTTAGAAACAAACTCAATAAAATTAGCTGAGACCACCAAAAGCTGGAAACAAGGCAATTTATTTACGAACTTGCAAGTAAGGGCATCAAATGCATTAAGCAAATGAGCTCTGAGCATTGGAACATGTACATAGTTATATCCCTGGTGCTGCTTGAGATAACTTCTCCCACCCCCTTATCCTACCGAACAGCTTCACGGCCGCTACATGACTTCTCTTTATCTAAATTAAAACCCTCTTCTGTTTCCTGCAACATACGCTGTAACCGCCTTGCAAAACCACTGTCATATGTCTGCAGATGCAAGAAGCCAGTTTTAACTATCACTCATCTGAATTTTTATAGCGCCCATATCCAGTAACTCAATTCTTTGCAGAAACAACACTTTTTACAGACATCTCTCACAAGTGATTACACAAGCCAAGGCTTTTAAAATTTTTTTTACCAAAAAAAGAGGCATTTCCTGCAGTTTCGCGTGCAACTGCCCGCAATTCAGTTACTGCTGGGACATGTTGGGATAAGAGAAAATGAGGTCTGCAGATGCTGGAGATCAGAGATGGAAATGTGTTGCTGGAGAAGCGCAGCAGGTCAGGCAGCATCTAGGGAACAGGAGAATCGACGTTTCGGGCATTAGCCCTTCTTCAGGAAGAAGGGCTAATGCCCGAAACGTCGATTCTCCTGTTCCCTAGATGCTGCCTGACCTGCTGCGCTTCTCCAGCAACACATTTCCATGTTGGGATAAGACTTTTGTCACATGCACTTGTTATCTTGCGGTCCATAGTCGTTTCTCCGTTTTCTTTGTTTACACTCGGCCGTGCCCAAGCTAACCACACCCTGCCCCGACACCATTTTGTTTAACATATCAATTTCAAGCAAGCTAAAATGTACCATTCTTTCACCTCCAACCCCAGCAACATCTTTCCTGCACACTTTCAAATTTTGCAACATCCTTCTCATTGCGGGGAGACCGGAATTGAACGCAGTATTCTAAAACCAGCCCAACCTAATGTCCTATGGGCGGCACGGTGGTTGGTGGGCGGCATGGTGGTACAGTGGTTAGCACTGCTGCCTCACAGCGCCAGAGACCCGGGTTCAATTCCCGCCTCAGGCGACTGACTGTGTGGAGTTTGCACCTTCTCCCCGTGTCTGCGTGGGTTTCCTCCGGGTGCTCCGGTTTCCTCCCACAGTCCAAAGATGTGCAGGTCAGGTGAATTGGCCATGCTAAATTGCCCGTAGTGTTAGGTAAGGGGTAAATGTAGGGGTATGGGTGGGTTACGCTTCGGCGGGTCGGTGTGGACTTGTTGGGCTGAAGGGCCTGTTTCCACACTGTAAGTAATCTAAATCTAATCTAAAACAGCTGCGGCTGCACAGGATTTAGATTACTTACAGAAGTAATCTGTAAGTAATCTAAATCCTGTGCAGTCGCAGCAGGATCTCCCAACTCCTAAGCTCCGTACACTGACCAACAAAGGCAAACGTACCAAATGCTGCTTTCCCTACCCAGTCATTCCTGACGAAGGGCTCCTGCCCGAAAATGTCTGGGATGCTGCCCGACCTGCTGTGCTTTTCCAGCGCCACTCTAATCTTGACTCTGACCTCCAGCGTCTGCAGTCCTCACTTTCTCCTTCTTCACCACCCTTGCCTACCTGCGACTCCACTTTCAAGGAACAGTGAACCTGTAAGACATAAGAGCAGAAATTAGGCCATTCAGTCATTCAATCATGCCTGATATGTTTCTCAACCCCCATTCTCCTGCTTTCTCCCCATAACCCTTGATCCTCAAGAACCCTTTTATCTCCGTCTTAAATAAACTCAATAATCTGGCCTTCACAGCCTTTTGTGGCAACGAATTCCTTAGCTTCCCCACTCTCTGGTTGAAGAAGTTTCTCCTTATCTCTGTTCTAAAAGGTCTTCCCTTTACTCTAAGACTATGCCCTCAGGTTCTAATCTCTTCTACCAATGGAAACATCTTCCCAACATCTACACTGTCCAGGCCATTCAGTATTCTGTATATTTTAATTAGATCCCCTCTCATCCTTCTAAACTCCATAAAGTATGAACCCAGATTCTTCAAGCATTCCTCATATGCGAAGCTTTTCCTTCTTGGGACCATTCTCATGAACCTCCTCTGAACAGGCTCCAGGGCCAGTACATCCTTCCTGAGAAATGGGGCCCAAAACTGTGCATAATACTCCCAACCTGCACTTCAAGGTCTCTTTGTTTGGTAACACTTCCCAGGGCCTTCCCATTAAGCTGTACAAGCCCTGCCCAGTTTTGCTTTTCCAAGATGCAGGACCTCATTCCATCTGCCACTCCTCGGCCCATTGTCCCGTCTGATCAAGGTCCTGTTGCTCTCTGAGGTAACCTTCTTGGCTGTGTCCACTACAACACCAATGGTCGGTGTCACGTGCAAACTTAGTAATCACACCTCCTCAAAATATTTCAAGCAAGTAGTTGACGTGGAAATTAAATCGACTCGACTCAAATGCTAGCAAGAGCAAAGAAAAAGTTTATTTTAGGCCTCTGCAAAGGGACCCGATACATTTGCAAAACGCCTCACGTATGAGGCGCCTGATAGCTTTCCCATATTTCCTTTACACTATAATTCACTTCTCTTTATCAACACCTCAAGGCCAGGAGCTTGGAACATTTGAGCTCCTTTCCATATATGGAGTTGTTTTTCTCATTCCTTGACTGTTGATATGGTAGTTTACTGGCCTTGTAAGCCTGCTGGGCATTACATCACTTTATTGTAATGTTAGGCATCTCCAATAACACAGTATTGTATCTGAGCCGATGTGGTGCCGACATACGTGTGCTCTCTTGCTCGGCAAGCAGTAAGGTTACTGCATGTGGGACCAGTAGGGGTAATTCACCATAGCCGACTATGTCCCGGGACGCTACAACAGCCTTTTCAGCTGCGGCCCCGGCTCGCAGGCATTCAGCCAATCCTGCCGCTACGGGGTCTAGTTTAGCCGAAAAATAAACTACCGGCCTCAATCTTCCCCCATGATCCTGCAACAGCACAGATGTCATGCAGCCACGCTTTACATCTACCGTTTGTACAAAAGGCTTGTTTGGATTCAGAATCCCCAGTGTAGGTGTAGTTTGGAGCGCCTTTTTCAATTCAACAAAGGCACTCTTGGCCCCGGGGTTAAAACAAGAGTCTCCAGACTCCTGCGTGGAGCCTCATTATATATGGCTGGGGACTCGCAGTAACCTTGACAAAGTCGGGTGAAAGTATACGATTTCCCTTTGAATGAGAAAGTGAACCAGAATTGACTCTCTGGGTGCACCGGTTCCACTAAAGAAGGCATTTGCTAAATCCACAACAGAGAACCATTTACTGTCCGGTGGAATTTGAGCCAATATAATATAGGGGTTGGGAACATTTGGGGCACATGGGACAACAGCGTTATTGACTGCCTGCAGGTTTTGAACAAACCTCCATTCCTCCGGTTCACTGGGAATGTTTGCCTTTTTGACTGGAAAAATGGGGGTTCTCACCGGTGAGTTTTCACAGGGGGATTATCACTCCAGCCTTTAGGAGGGATTCAAAGACTGGAGTATTTCCTTCCTCAGCCTCGGGTTTTAACAGGTATTGTGCTCTGCAAGGACGATACTCAGACTTCGGGGTTATCCTTATGGGTTCACAGCCCCACATCATGTTTGCCTTTTGCCCACAACTCAGTAGGGACCCTTCTTAATCTTGGGTCTGAGACTTCTACCTTAGGAAAACGCCAGGCTACCCTGCTAGGCTCTTCACGGCTAGCGGGGGTTACCTGGACTGCCCCATCTGTCGGAGTTAGCCAACTTAGTTTCTTCCTACATGTCCGCATATCTGCATTGAACCAGATACCCACATCATCCCTGAAGACCCAATCTTTCGTTCTCTGTGCCGTTAGTACCCATGGTCCCAAATCCTGCCACCTGTCGCTGGACGCCTTCGCTAGTGACACGTGAGGAAAAGAGCTTTCCGCGTCAAAAAGATAGGGTCTACTTGCCGTTACAGATACTTCAGATAAGTTCACACTGACTGTACATCACTCCAATAAAATTCGTACAATAACAACTGATCTGGTTTAACCAATCTCCTGAAACAATCCTTCCCATATGATTCACCAGGGCCATTGTGGTGTATGTGTGCTGTGCAGGAAGATCGGTGTTAAAAGGATTAACATAGTTACTCGCTTCCAGGGCGAGTGAATCACTCAGTGAACTTATCACGCACTGGCTTAATCACCACTCATAGACATACAGCGGGGTTGTGGGTTGTATTTTACAGCCTGCACTGATAAATCTTCTTTTGGTCTGACCTGCAAGCACGTCAGGGTACTGAGCAAATCCATCCCCAGTCTCACCATGAGATCCTGAGCCATCAGATTTAAAGGATAGAATTCCAATAACCGCAATGAGAATTGGAATGTTTCCCCATTACTGGTTTTGCACAATAGGGATGCGGTTAATCTCTCTCTCATCATGACTCCTGATGCACCCGTTGAGTTCAGGAACCTTCCAACTCTTTATTGGCGTCGACTCCCTGAACTGGCTTGGTTTAAGGGCTGAATAATGTTGCCCCTGTATCAACCACAAGGGTACCTGGTGTACCTTGCACCCCTATAACATAGGGGCGGCACGGTGGCTCAGTGGTCAGCACTGCTGCCTCACAGCACCAGGAACACGGGTTCGATTCCAGCCTTGGGCTGCTGTCTGTGTGGAGTTTGCACGTTCTCCCCGTGTCTGCGTGGGTTTCCTCCGGGTGCTCCGGTTTCCTCCCACAGTCCAAAGATCCAAACATGCTAAATTGCCCATAGCGTTAGGTGCATTAGTCAGGGGTAAAAATAGGGTAGGGGAATAGGTTTGGGTGGGTTACTCTTCGGAGGGGTGGTGTGGACTTTTTGGGCTGAAGGGCCTGTTTCCAAACTGTCGAAAATCTAACCTAATCAAACGTAGGGATTGACTTGTACGCATCATCGTTGTACTGAACATGGTCCATAAGTCTCAGTGCCCGTAAGGTTAGTAGAAGAGATTAGCATAAGCGAGTCTTCGTTGCTAAGCATAAAGGAACGAGGCTTACCTGTTCCTTGTGGGCTGCCCACCTTCACCTCCACCTCAGCGTTCCCCCCCGTCAGTCACCCTGCTGTCCGGCCTCCAGGGCTGACTCAGGCTGTCTGTGCGAGCACTGTCTCGCCCGGTGGTCCCTTGCTCCACAAACAAAGCACCCGCCAGACCTACCTCTGCCAGCCCCTCTTCCTCTGGCGCGACCTCCACCTCTGCTCCTCTCTTTTCCCTCCCTCGAACGGCTGGGTGACCATTTACATCAGAGTAAGCTGAGCTTCACGTGCTTGCTGTACCATCTTTAGTTTCCGCTTCTCCTTCTCTTGGGCCGGCAGTCTTTCAGCATCGACCGCGTGTAGTTCTATCAAATTCAGCTTTCCCGTGTCCCAGGTAATACGTGTGTCTTTTACCTTTTTCGCTATTTCTTCCTTCATTCCATTGATGAAGCTGTTCCTCGGGTGGTCTCAGTCCACTATGTTTGTTATGGACTTCAGTGAGGCACGTAAGGTATTGGGACACTGTCTCACCTTCTTGTTTGGTCATGTCCATTCGCACTGGGCATACCTCCCTCCAGGTGGTCGCCAACGCTGCGACAAATGCATTAAAGTCCCTGTTCCACTCCGCTTGTGGGTCGGCTGCTCTGGCACCGATGTTTGCAGCTGGCCATTTACACCGAAACCGGGTGCCGATGTCACCAAAATCTCGTCCCAGGAGACGCCTCGTTTCACGTGGACGTGGGACGGAACTCGACACAGAACTTTGTCACTCCTTCGGCGACCCTATTCCCTCCAACCTCGCGTGGGTCAGGCAACTGCCCGTAGGCGCTTTCCAAATCCTTCCTGGTCCGCGGTCAGTGGACCAACGTTGGGTGCCCATCTGGACCTGCAACTTCAACCATTGGGGCTTGCCGAACCACCGTGCATCGGTACTCTCGCTGTCTTACTCACCGTCCGTCGGTGGGGCGATTGCGAGCAGGCCCTGGATGCCTTTCCCTCTTGGTCCGGCCAGCCTCATTTTGGGCTCCTGGCTTCAGTTGGTTGCTAGTACGATATGCTATCGGTGATCCAGCAGACCCTGAGGCAGCAGCTGCTGACTTGGGACCTTCGCCAGGCGGATCTCGTAGGGAGGCTGCAGGTCTCAGAGGGCAGTCATCAAGGTCAGGATCTGGAACAGACTTAAGACACTGTACAGCTTCATGAGGTTGTTTTCTGCGCGCATCTGCATGTGTGCTTGCGTTTGCATGCATATTTGACCTGTTTTTTACTTGAGATTTCCTTTTCCTGACATTAGCCTCAGCCTCCCACATGTTATGAGCACTCCAATTCACAGGTTCTATTTTTCCCTTCCTTTTCTCCTTCTCTCTCCCCTCCAACCACCTTTTACTAAAACTTCCTTCCTCCAGAAAACCACATTCCTTAATCCACGAACCTAACTGCTTTACAGATTCTGGGCTGTAATTATTGAACATGTATTGTATTTATGACTGGCCATTCCAAGTCCTGTGCGGACTCTCCCTTTGTTTGCTCTTGCCGGAGCCCAGCTCTTGCCAGAGAGTGCTCAGCTCTCTCTCTCTCTCTCGTGATACCGTTATCTTTTCCCTTTGACTTGCTTTTACCTTCGGAGGTCCCCTCTCACATTGGGCACGTCGGCCTTAATGCCTTGGTTTTTGTAAACCAAGAAACCACATACCCGGTATGTCTTTGGCGAGTCCAACCCAGCCAGTGGTGGTTCCAAGTCTAAAACCACCCTTATACTTGCTGTCTCTTAAGCACTCTAGAGACGGCAATCTTTTCCTTTGAGTTTTACTCTAATACCGTGCGAGAGTTCATTGGACCCTCTTCCTGCTTTATTTATCCTCTTAGAATGAGTCTCTGTGTTAGGATTACTTAAGCCACGACTCTTACCCCGACCCTATTCGGTTCGGACCCCAGCACTGGGGAGATCCACAGATTCCCAGTCGTCTCCTGTAAAGGGGCCAATTCAGCGCATGAGCTGGCGCCTGCACCTCCTGGGAATCTTCAGAACCTCACCCAGTCGCGGGATCCCAGACAAGCCCCCACGTTTACTGTCGTGGAAATTAAATCGACTCGACTCAAATGCTAGCAAGAGCAAAGAAAAGGCTTTATTGTAAGCTGTGCAGGGGGCCCAATACACTTGGCAAAAACACCTTATGTAAGGGGCCTGAACAAGTTTCACATATCCTCTTTATACTACATTTCACTTATCCTTATCACACGCTCAAGGACACGAACTGGGAACATTCAAGCTTCTTTCCACGAATGGTGTTGTTTTTCTCATTCCTTTGCTGTTGATATAATTGCTTACTGCCCTTTATGTTTTCCCTGACTCTTGCTGAATCTGACTGTTTGCAAGACTTGCAACGCCAAGCTGTCTGCTTCCAAAATTCAGCAAAGTCAGGCTGTCTACTTAAAACCTTTAGCAAAGTACTCTCTTTCAGATTTCACAGTAAATGTTAGTTTTCCACTACACGTCCTTTCAGTATTTACCCTGTCCAGCCCCTTAGGGATTCTCATGCTGCTTCTAAATGTCTTTTAAGCCTTAGTGACTATGTACCTGCATCCGCCACTTTCTCAAGACGTTCATTCCACCGTTTCCCGTGTTAAAAATAAATTTGCCCCCTCGGCTCTTTTTAAAATCTTTCTCCTCTCACCTTGAAAATATGCCCCCCGCATCTTGAAAATCCCCCACCCTAGGGAGAAGACATCTGCCGTTCCCCTTATTTAAACCAGATTTCCCCCCCCCCCCCCCCGAATATTTTATAAATCTCAGTAAGGTGACCTCCCCATAGCTCAAACTCTGCATTTTGGACAAAACCGTGGTAAATCTTCTCTGAGCCCTCTCCTCATGGACTTACCGGTTTGAATACTAACTCAGCAGATCAGTTGCCAGTCATTCCATTGAGACAGAATGCAACTGGTAGGAGACAGATGTTCATATTGTGCACACCCTCTGCAAGCAGGAATTTTTCACTGGGACTTGGTTAGGAATGGCGGCCAGGTTATTTGCAATCCCCTGTAACTTGGAAACTGCAGTCTCTGCCGCTCTGGGGTTGGGTGACCCTTGATATATGTGTATATATCATTGATGAATGCACACACGTGTGTGTGTGTATATATATCTCTGCAGGTTCAAGAAAGCAGCTTACTGCTATCATCTTAAGAGCACCTAGAAACGAGCACTGAATTCCCTGCACAGCGATATCCACGTCCATGAGTCTGGCAGTCAGCTGCTTTCTTGTACGTCGGCCCACCGTTCTATTCAGGAGGGACCTTTTAACCCACAGGCAGAGAGGGGACGGCGATTATATTTCCAAGTCAGGGTGGTGAGTGGCTCGGAGGGGAACTTGAAGGTGGCAGTGTTCCAGTGTACCTGCTGCCCTTGGTGGAAGTGGGTTTGGACAGAGCTCTCTAAGCATTAGGCTCTTGATGTCCCGAGGCCCTGACGCGCCACACACTGTGGACCAGCAAAATTTTATTCAGCGCAGTACAACACCATCTTTGGAGAAACGCTGAACGCTCCTCGGCAGGCTTGCGAGGCGTGTCCAGGGAAGCTCTCCCTGAACAAAAGAAACGGTCCTTCCTTTAGACTAAATCTTTACATCACAGTCAGTGAAGCCCACAAGACGACCCCCCCCCCCCAGTCACTCCCTCAGTCACATGTCACTCGTGACACAATGCGGTAACCACCTGACCTCCAGAAACAATGTCACGCAAATCATCCCACAGTGGCCAGATCTGGTGTGAATTATATATACTGTGTATACGTACTTTTTAAACTGCAGGTTGTAATCAGAATTCCAGCTATAATGTTATTACTGCCTTCTGATTGGAGGATGAAAATGTAAATAGGCTTTTGAATGGCCATGTAAATGCCTCTGCATAGGAGATGATAATGCAATTTCTTACAGTCCATCTGTAAGCCAAAGGCATCCCAACCTAGCGTCAGGACATCCCATTTCCTCCAGTCGGCAGAGCAAGTTAACTCGTTCATATCACGTAAGGAGCCTTCAGTGCGTCTTGTAGATGGTACACACTGTTGTGACTGGTGAAGGGAGTGGATGTTTGCGGATGTGTGTTTGATGTTCATAGGACCCTTACAGTGTGGGAGTAGGCCATTCAGCCCATGGAGTCCACCCGACCCTGCAAAGATCATCACGCACAGGCCCATTCTCCCCCCCCCCGCCTTATTAGATTAGATTAGATTACTTACAGTGTGGAAACAGGCCCTTCGGCCCAACAAGTCCACACCGACCCGCCGAAGCGTATACCACCCAGACCCATACTCCTACAATTAGCCCTTCACCTAACACTGCGGGGAATTTAACGTGGCCAATTCACCTAACCTGCACATCTTTGGACTTTGGGAGGAAACCCATGCAGACACGGGGAGAATGTGCAAACTCCACACAGAGAGTCGCCTGAGGCGGGAATTGAACCCGGGTCTCTGGCGCTACGAGGCAGCAGTGCTAACCACTGTGCCACCGTCCCTGCAACCCTGCATTTCTCACAAGCTGACCTGCCCCGTGGACGCTACGGGGCAATTTAGCGCGGCCAGTCCGCCTAACGTGCACAGCTTTGGAGGGAACTTTGCGTATATGTGGAATGGTCCGTTCTGAATTTTCATCACGCACTGACAGTGATTCCTGTAACCTCCTTTTTGCAGTGGATGAGAAGGAGAGGACGGACAAGCAACAACGTGACCCGGTCGCTCGGATTTTGTCAGGAGCTGCGCATCACTCAGCGTTTGGGTGCAGCAGGTGAATTGCCTCTCTGGGGAAACTACCTCAACCACCAGCTCGTCTGGAAAAGCACCGCTGGCTGTGGCTTGGTTACACCGCACCTCTCAGGGCAAGGAGGAACGCGACCTGTCACCTCTGTCCGAGCAGAGCTTCGTCTGGTCGTCAAGGGGTGACCGTCCACCCCGAAGGTTCGAGCGGCCGGTGAGGAGGGAGAGAGTGAGCAACGCTAAACGCTGGCTGGTTGTTCCCGCTACGTCAAGGCATAAGTGCGGACCGCGGAGAGAGACCCCGCCATGAAAAAACCGTGGAAGTGTGAGGACTGTGGCAAAGGCTTCCGAGCCCCGTCCGAACTGGAGGTCCATCGGCGCATTCACACCGGGGAGAGACCCTTCACCTGCTCCAAGTGTGGGAAGGGGTTCATCCGGCTGGCCAACCTGCAGTCGCACGAGCGGGTTCACGCTGCCGGGCGGCGCTCGACCTGCCCCCGCTGCGGGAAGGGCTGGGAGCCGCCCGCCAAGCGGGCTTCACCGCCAAGTGCCGACGCCTGCTCTGACTGCAGGGCTGAGCTGAGCCGGCCCCCGCCTGCCCCCGTCCCTCCCCCTCCCCCTCCCCAGCGGGCTGGCGCCAAGGGGCCGCGGCCGTTCGTCTGCCGGCAGTGCGGCAAGGCCTTCACCTGCTCCTCCAACCTCTCCCGGCACCGGCACCTCCACTCCGAGCGGCGGGCGTTCCGGTGCCCCGACTGCGACCAGAGCTTCCGGCGGAGCACCGACCTGTCGCGGCACCGGCGGGCCCACACCGGCGAGCGGCCGTTCGTCTGCTCCAGCTGCGGCAAGGGCTTCGTCGACCCCGGCAACCTGATGAAGCACGAGCAGAGCCACACCGGCGAGCGGCCCTTCCCCTGCCCACAGTGCGGCAAGCGGTTCCCCCGCTCGGCCACGCTGCTGCAGCACCGGCGCACGCACACCGGCGAGCGGCCGTTCGCCTGCGCCGAGTGCGGCCGGGCCTTCACCTGGTCGTCGCACTTGCAACGGCACCGGCGCACCCACGCCGGCGAGAGGCCGTTCGCCTGCTCCAAGTGTGCCAAACGGTTTACCCGGTCGGCCCACTTGCTGCGGCACCAGCAAGTTCACAACTGAACCCCCCCCCTCTGCCAATTGCGCAGCTTTCCCCTCTTGAGGATTGGCGTTCCTCGGATTGAAACCTGACAGCTCCTGGTTTTATATTCACCTCCTGCGGGGACAACGTTCGCTGCTTTACCTTGGGGGAGGTGTGTTTGGGAGGGGGAAGGTCTGGACCATTTTTTTTTTTTGTCACCCGCGGGAGGTTGGTTATCACTGGCCAGTCTGTGTTGCCCCCCCATCCCGAATTGCTCCACAGGGCAGTTCAGAGCCAACTACGTTCCTGTGGGAGTCTGGACTCTCAGGTCAGCCTGGCAGTTTCCTTTCAACAGTTGGCTGTAGATTCGTGGTCATTTTTATCGAACTCAAATGTCACGGCGGGATTTGAACCTGGGTCCTCAGAATATCGCTGGGGTCTCTCAATTACACTGGCACCATCCCCCCACCTTTTTCCTCCGCTACATCGATGGCTGTATCGGCTGAACAGTTCATCAACTTCGCTTACGCTTTTTATCCCCATGTCAAATTTACCTGGACCACCTTGGACACTTCCCTCCCCTTCCTGGACCTCTCCATCTCCACCTCCGGTAACCGACCAACCAAGGACATCTCCTACAAACCCACCGACTCCCACAGCTACCTGGACTGCACCTCCTCCCACCCCCGCCCCCTGTAATGCAACAAGGGCAGAACCCCCTCAGTCCTCCCCTTGTACCCTAGCAACCTCCATGTACATAGCATCAGCCTCCTCCACCATTAGGGGATATATTTCCCTCCCCACCACTATCAGCGTTTCGGAGAGACCATTCCCTCTGCGACTTCCTTGTCAGATCCATGCCCCCCACCACCATCAGCCCACACCCCACTCCTGGTACCTTCCCCCGCCACCACAAGAAGTGCAAAACCTGTGCCCAGGCCTCCCCCCACCTCCCCTCCTTCCA
>NC_057753.1:11785485-11800402 GCF_004010195.1 Chiloscyllium plagiosum
AGCCCCCGGCCCACAAGCCTCATTCCTGATGAAGGGCTTATGCCCGAATCGTCGATTCTCCTGCACCACGGATGCTGCCTGACCTGCTGTGCTTCTCCAGCACCACATTTTTGTCTTTGGATTAACAGTCCAGCGATAATATCACTGGGCCATCGTCTCGTCCTAACTGTTTTATATTTGGGCCTGTATCTCATCTCTGTCTTTTTTTAAACATTTATTTGTGACAGTAGTTTATGCTGCCCATTCCCAGTTGTCGCGCAGAGTGTGTCACCTGCTCGAACTGCTGCAGTAGAACGTGATATTGACCACTCGCGAGTTGAACCCAGGCAGCCCCCGAACGGCTGGGACTGATGTACAACGTAGTTTCATACTCGGAGACGGGCCAACAGGAGAACCTAGTGAGGTTCTTTCTGGAATTTGAGGAGCCTTGGAAAAACCTCAGCCAGGAGTGATGTTGAAATTGAGGAGATCCACACCGATAAGGCAAGGTGCTTTACCTTTCAGCCTGAAACGCAGTGACATTGGCATGTTAGAAAGTGCCCTGATTGAACCCAGTTCAGTCTCCTGACAACTGGTTGTCTCTTGCGTTGTTAGTTTCAAAAGCGAAACGTCCTCTGGATTCCGCATTGATTACAAGAAATGATGCAGTGATGAAGACCAGACTCCTGCCTGAGTAATCAGATTGTATTGATCGGGGTTGGCAGCCCTTCATTCCTGATCAAGATGGATGCACAGAAGG
Source organism: Chiloscyllium plagiosum (assembly GCF_004010195.1). Lineage (NCBI taxonomy): Eukaryota > Metazoa > Chordata > Chondrichthyes > Orectolobiformes > Hemiscylliidae > Chiloscyllium > Chiloscyllium plagiosum. The sequence continues at coordinate 11,786,225 of NC_057753.1, forward strand.
AATTTGGCAAGGACTGTTCCGGAGATATCGGCCTCTGTAAGCCGAATGGAATGACATAAAAATCGTGTCACCGATCGGGTGTTAAAATGCTTCAGCTACTTTCCAAAGACTCGCGAACCAAGTCTTAACTCATGTTCCAACCTGTGTAGTTTACTTGGATGAGGCATGAATGTACTCTAATTTGATGATAAATCTTATCGAAAGTGAGTTTGTAAACGTGTGTTATTGGGTGAGGGCCAATATTGGCAAGGACGGTAAAATAAATGGCTTTGACAGAATTCCTCGGACCTAGAACTGACTGGAAACATGAGATATTTTGGCAAGCGTGGTTTTGACTAAACATTACAGCTATCCCCTCTAACAGACCGATTGCCGTTGCCTATAGTGCAGGATGCGCGCCCGTTTGCCCGTCCCCGGCCTGTTGCAATGCTCCAGTGAATCAGAGCACAAGCCGGGGCAGCAGCATCTCACCTTCGGACTCGGCACTTTCACCGCCTTCTGGCCTTAATATTGAGTTCAACGCCTTCGAATCGTGAACCAACTCCTGTTCCTTCCCTTCCTTTTAAGTTTTACTTGTTACATTCTCCTACCTCTTCCCTCTCTTTTCACTCAAAACTCACACAACACTAGGTTCTCGACCAACAGGGTTTTTTTTTTTGAAAGCACTAGCTTTCGAAGTATCGGTCCTTTTTCAGGTGTCACGAGAGAGGAGGTTTCAGAGACAGAATTACCGCAGCAAAAGATCAAAGGGTCGTACAACTCAGCTGAATATTCCAGGATACAAATGTTCTGGGAAGGTTAGAAAGGGGGTCAGGAAAGGAGGGGGAGCGGCCTTTTTGATAAGGGATCACATTATGGCTGTACTTGGGGAATACACCTCCGGAAGTTATTTGGGTGGGACTGAGAAATAAGAAAGGGACGATCTCTTTCTTCAGATTGTACTCTAGAGCTCCCTCCAATCCTCAGTGGAAAATTGAGAAGCAAACTTGTGAGGAGATCTCAGCTATCTGCAAGAATAATAGGGTAGTCATGGTAGGGGATGTTACTTTCCAAACAGAGACCGGGACTGCCATAGTGTTAAGGGTTTAGACGGAGAGGAATTTATTAAGTGTGTGGAAGATAATTTTCTGATTCAGTACGTGGATGTACCTACTAGAGAAGGTGCAAAACCTGACCTACTCTTGGGAAATAAGGCAGGGCAGGTGACTGAGGTGTCAGTGGGGGAGCAGTTTGGGGCCAGCAACCATAATTCTCTTAGTTTTAAAATACTGATGGAAAGGGACAGACTGCATCTAACTTTTGAAATTCTAGATTGGAGGAAGGCCAATTTTGACAGTATTAGGCAAGAACTGTCAAAAGTTGACTGGGGGCAGATGCTGGCAGGTAAAGGGACGGCTGGAAAATGGGAAGCCTTCAGAAATGGGATAACGAGAGTCCAGAGACTGTACATTCCTGTTAGGGTGAAAGGAAAGACTGGTAGTGGAGGGAATGCTGGATGACTAGAGGAATTGAGGTTTTGGTTAGGAAAAAGCAGGAGGCATATGTCAGGTACAGAGCAGAGATCCAGTGAATTCTTAAAAGACTATAAAGGCAGTAGGCGTGTACTTAAGAGGGAAATCAAGCGGGCAAAAAAAGGGGACATGAGATAGCTTTGGCCATAGGGTTAAGGAGAATCCAATGGGATTCTGTAAATATATTAAGGACAAAAAGGTAGCTAGGGAGAGAATAGGGCCCCTCCGAGATCGGCAAGGCAGCCTCCATGTGGAACCGCAGGAGATTGGGGAGACACTAAATTAGTATTTTGCACCAGTGTTTACTGTGGAGAAAGACATGAAAGATATAGAATGTGGGGAAAACGATGGTGGCACCTTGAAAAATGTCCATGTTACAGGGGAGGAGGTGCTAGATGTCTTGAAATGAATAAAGGTGGATAAATCCCCAGGACCTGATCAGGTATACCCTAGAACTCTGTGGGAAGCTATGGAAGTGATTGCTGGGCCCTTTACTGAGATATTTATATCATTGATGGTCACAAGTCATGTGCTAGAAGACTTTAAGAAAAGTGGTGAGGAAAAGCCAGGGAACAGTGGACTGGTGAGCCTGACATCGGTGGTGGGCAAGTTGTTGGAGGGAATCCTGAGGAACATGTATTTGGAAAGGCAAGGATCGCTTCAGGATAGTCAACATGGCTTTGTGCGTGGGAAATCATGTCTCACAAACTTGATTGAGTGTTTTGAAGAAGCAACAAAGAGGATTGATGAAGGCAAAGTGGTAGATGTGATTTATATGGACTTCGGTAAGGCATTCAACAAGGTTCCCCATGGGAGACTGATTAGCAAGGTTAGATCCGAAGAGGGTTACCTCAGATTACAACAGGATCTTGATGAGATGGGCCAGTGGGCTGAGGAGTGGCAGATGGAGTTTAATTTAGATAAATGCGAGGTGCTACATTTTGGAAAGGCAAATCTGTGCAGGACTTACAATTAATTGTATAAGATCCTAGGGATTGTTGCTGAACAAAGAGACCTTGGAGTGCAGGTTCATAGCTCCTTGAAAGTGGAGTCGCAGGTAGATAGGATAGTGAAGAAGGCATTTGGTTTGCTTTCCTTTATTGATCTAGAGTATTGAGTACAGGAGTTGGGAGGTCATGTTGTGACTGTACAGGACATTGATTAGGCCATTTTTGGAATATTGTGTGCAATTATGATCTTCCTATCGGAAAGATGTTGTGAAGCTTGAAAGGGTTAGAAAAGATTTACAAGGATGTTGTCAGGTTTGGAGGATTTGAGCTACAGGGAGAGGCTGAACAGGCTGGGGCTGTTTTCCCTGGAGCGTCAGAGGCTGAGGGGTGACCTTATAGATGTTTCTAAAATCATGAGGGGCATGGATAGGATAAATAGACAAAACCTTTGCCCTGGATTTGCGGAGTCCAGAATTAGAGGGCATAGGTTTAGGGTGAGAGGGGAAAGATATAAAAGGGACCTAAGGGGCAATATTTTCACCCAGAGGGTGGTATATGTATGAAATGAGCTGTCAGTGGAAGTGGTGGAGGCTGGTACAATTACAACATTTAAAAGGCATCTCGATGGGGACATGAATACGATGGGTTTAGCGGGATATGGGGCAACTGCTGGCAAATCGGACCAAATTAGGTTAGAATATCTATCTGACCGCTATGGATGAGTTGGACCGAAGGGTCTGTTTCTGTGCTGTGCATCTCTATGATTCTACGACCTGATGTGAATGTATTGAACAAACCTTAAAATGGTTCCTTCCCGTTAAATGTTTAATCAGTTAGAAAGGAGATGCAGGTTTTGATTGACTAAATGCAAACTTCTTGCAAAACACTGCCCTGAGATAACTAAAGATTTTATTTTTATGTATACAAAGGATGACATCTTCGCCTGTTACATTCTCTGTCACCATGTCCTCTCTCCTCTCCCGTCATCCAGGGCTGGCAGGTAGACAGACCATTGTTCTGTTATTCTCACATTCCGATCACTTAGCCTGAACTATCAGCATTTTTTTTTATCTCCAGCTGTAGCATAACTGCTGTCCCCTCCACACTTGACCGGCTCCGAAGCAGAGTCCGCGAGACTCGAAACTTGCTCTCTCTCCACGGATGCTGTCTGGCCCGCTGTGATCTCCAGCATTTGTTGTTTTCAGCACAGATGCCAACAATTCTGCAGTGATTTGCTGCTACAACAGTAGGACGTGCTCTGGATAGGAGAGAGTTTGCCCGCTGTTTTAAACAAGGAATGAAAGTCCGTGCAGCATCAGCTGTGAGCAGGTCAGACCTCGAGATGAGGGAGGGAGGTTTATGACCTGGCTTTAAAAGGAAGAGGCACACCTAGACTACTGGTTGCTTACCAACCCTCCCTGGAGTCAGTCTTTACATTGCCTAAGTTTTAGTGAGCAAAATGCTTCCAAACGTTGCAAGGCTTTTCCTTTACTCCATACAAGTTCCTGGGGAGATGATGAAATCGCGAGTGGTACTCTCACATTTCATCTTTGCAGAACCAGAAAGGTTGGACGATAGTCGCTTCCTCGCGATGCATCCAGGTTGTGTGAGGTGAAACAAAGTTCATCTTTCAGTCGTGAAACACTGAAAGCTGGCACATTGGAGGCAACAGGTAATCAGAGTCGATAAAATGTAATGCTGGAAAAAGCACAGTCAGTACTTTTTCCAGTGCCACACTTTATCGACTCTTGACTTCTCCAGCATCTGCAGTCCTCACTATCTCCTAGTTGCAGCAGGTAATCAGGCATGCAAGTGGTAGATACAAGGAGATTTGAGCACAGGAGTAAGGAAGTCTTGCTGTAACTGTCTCTGAAGTACTGTGAGCGGTTCTCTTTATTTCAGGACAGATATTTTTCACTGGGGGGCAGTTCCGAGAAGGTTTATTAGGACCATCCCTGCTATGGATAATTGTCTTGTGACTGTGCTGTACACCTCTGTAACTCTCTGACTGAATAGGTGCTGTTTCCCCTCGTGGCAGAGACCAGGACCAGACTGTATAGTCTCACAAATACAGAGGTCCCAATTTAAGACTGAACTAACTAAGAATTTCTTTTTTCATAGTCATACAGCACAAAAATAGATCCTTCGGTTTAACCAGTCCAGGCCGACCATTAATCCCAAACTAAACTAGTCCTACCTGCCTGCTCCTGGCCCATATCCCTCCAAACCTTATTTATCCAAATATCTTTTAAATGTTAAAACTGTACCCGCATCCACCACTTCCTCCTCTGGAAGTTCATTCCACACACTAACCACTCTCTCTGTAAAACAGAATTGACCCTCATGTCCCACTTTAAATCTTCCTTGTCGTACTTTAAAAATATGCGCTCTAGTTTTGAAAGACCCCACCCAAAGGAAAAGACCCCTTCGTTTACCTTATCCGTATCCCACGTGATTTTTATAAAACTCTTTATCAGGTCACCCTTCAACCATCCTACGCTCCAGTGAAAAAAAAACTCCTGGCCTCTCCTTCTAACTCAAACTCTCCAGACCTGGAAACATCCTGGTAAATCTTTTCTGAACCCCCCTCCAATTTAATAATATCCTTCCTGTTAGCAGGGTGACCCGAACTGGACACAGTACTCCAAAAGAGGCCTGACCAAAGTCCTGCACAGCCTGCTCCTCTTTTTTTAAAAATTATTGTGATGACATTTTCCTGCTCCTTCATTCAGCTCAATTTCAGAGCCTTAGCTTGTACTCCTGTGGCTTCTCTTTCACACCCCCCCCCCTTTAATTTTTCTCTTTTTAAAACAGTTTCACGGATTATTGGAAGAGGGGGGATTTGGAGTCGGGGAAACTCGAACGTCAGGATCGGGCGGGGTTTCTCAGCCCCCGCCCTGGGCAGGATCAGACTTGGAGATGGCGGTGAGGAGAAACGCTACCCTGTGCTCCGTGTGCGGGCAGCCCTACAGCCGGTGCTCCCGGCCGCCACACCGGGGAGAGGCCGTACTCCTGCTCCGAGCGCGGCAAGGCGTTCACCCGGTCGGTCAACCTGCAAAAGCACCAGCGGACCCACACGGACAAATAAAACCTCACCGATGTCCCAGTGCAGAAAATGCCGCAAAACCTCATGGGAACTGATGCCCTCACTCGAGGCTGTTTTGACCGCCCCAGCGGGTAGAGGCAATCAGGAGAGAATTTCCCATTAGCGCACAGTATCAGGAAACCAGTGAGTTCACAATAAACTCGTTAGCTGGTAGTGTGGGGGTTAGAAAAGAAAATAAATAAATAAATAAACAGGGATCCTAATAGGGGAAAAAAGATTATAAACAGGGACCCTAACAGGGGAAAAAAAATTTTTAAAAATGAAAAAAAAATAAACAGGGGAAAAAAAGATTTAAAAAAATAAACGGGAAAAAAGATAAAAAAAAAGAAAAAAAAAATGTTTCTCCTTGGGGCAGCACAGTGGCTCAGGGGTTAGCACTGCTGCCTCCCAGCAACAAGGTCCTAGGAAAAAAAAAACAGGGACCCTAACAGGGGAAAAAAAAAGATTTAAAAAATGAAAAAAAAATAAACAGGGGAAAAAAAGATTAAAAAAAATAAACTCGTGGAATTAGATTCTGCCATTAGTCACATATAGGACTGAACTATGGTTTTTTTTTGGAGTTGGTGTCTGCCGATGTTAAGAAAAATCTCATGCTTAGTTACATGGGTTAATATTATGGATAAAACCCAAATTAATTATCACTTTATTAAACCACATGATGAATCTTTCCTTAAATGCTTTGAAGTGTACTTCCTCCCGCTGGCCTCTCCGTTCTCGCCTCTAAGAAGAAACCCTAGTTGATGGAGCTCAATAACAACCCAATGAACTGCAGATGCTGTAAATCAAAAGCAAAAAAAAAAAACCCCCAGAGATTGCTGGAAAACCTCAGCGGGCCTGGCAGCGTCTGCGGAGAGAAATCAAGAGTTAACGTTAACCTCTCTGCACAGCTGCTGCCAGGCCCGCTGAGGTTTTTCCGACAATCACTGTTTTAGCTGCTGACGCTTCTTTTGTTCATAAGATTAGATTACTTACAGTGTGGAAACAGGCCCTTCGGCCCAACAAGTCCACACCGACCCGCCAATGCGCAACCCACCCATACCCCTACACTTACCCCTTTACCTAACACTACGGGCAATTTAGCATGGCCAGTTCACCTGACCTGCACATCTTTGTGACTGTGGGAGGAAACCGGAGCACCCGGAGGAAACCCACGCAGACACGGGGAGAACGTGCAAACTCCACACAGTCAGTCGCCTGAGTCGGGAATTGAACCCGGGTCTCTGGCGCTGTGAGGCAGCAGTGCTAGCCACCGTGCCGCCCACAAAGTACAAGCTTTCGGAGCGCTGCTCCTCCGTCAGGTAGCTAGTGGGGCAGGAACATAGAAGACGGAATTAGCCACTCTCCAGTCATTCAGCGCCTCACCCATTGTGATATATGACACAAATGTCCAAAGCTAAAAATCAAAGTGTCAGACAAGTTATGCAATGTCTTGAACAAACCTAGATTGCTATTACGTCTTTATTCACTTAGAACGGGGATGCAGGTTTTGATGCATTAATATGTAAATCCCACAATTTCTTTCAAGTCCTATCCTTGAGATGACTTAACATTTTATCGGTATTTTTTTTAAAAAAAGGTGACATCTCCGCTCAGACAATGCATTAAAGGTGTGATGTTAGAGTCTGTCTGTGTCCCAGTCTCGAGTCGGACTGAGATGCCGGTGTTGGACTGGGGTGGACAAAGTTGAACATCGCACATTACCAGGTTATAGTCCAACAGGTTTATTTGCAAGTGCTAGCTTTCGGAGCGCCTGACAACCACCTGATGAAGGAGCAGCACTCCAAAAGCTAGTACTTCCAAATAAACTTGTTGGGCTATAACCTGGTGATGTGCGATTTGTAACTTGAGTCAGACTGGTTCTACTTCCAAAGTAGGAATTTACAAAATGCCACTTTGACAGACTGCCGACATATTGTGTGCATTTTGAACAAAATGGAATCTATCTGCAAATGCAAATTCGCCCTGTGGACTTATCTGTATGTGTGTGTGTGTGTGTGTGTCTGTGGGAGAGAGAGAGACCTGCGAACCCATTCTACGTGATTCAAGACTTAACAGCAATCTCGGTTTGTTCAATACATCGCATCAGTTGTATGACACTTTGGTCTTTTACAATAAACTCTGTGTCCTCTGAATCCTGCCCCACCCGAGGAATGAGCAGTGCTCCGAAAGCTTGTACTTTCAAATAAACCTGTTCGACAATAATATCTGGTGTTGTGTGATTTTTAACTTTGTACATTTGCGTTATCTACAAACTACGGCTGAGGTGCTGAATGATTGGAGAGTGGCTAATGTTGCGTCTTTTTTAAAGGAAGTTTATCAGGTGAAGCCTTGGAACTCCAGACCTGTGAGTCTAACCTTGGTGGTGGGTAAGATGTTGATTCTGAAAGAGAGGATTTATATGCATTTGGAGAGGCGAGTAATGATTGGGGAGAGCATGGTTTTGTGCGAGGGAAACCATGTCTCACAAGCTTGATTGAGCTTTTTGAGGAAGTTATCAAAGGTTACCTAAGATTACAATGAGATCTTGATCAATTGGGTCAATGGGCTCAGGAGGGGCAGATGGAGTTTAATTTGGATAAGCGCGAGGTGTTGCATTTTGGTAAAACAAGCAAGGGCAAGACTGATACAATTAAAAGCAGGGCCTTGAGCAGTGTTGTAGAACACAGAGACCCAGGCATTCAGGTACACAACTCTTCGAAGTTTGATTCAAATGTAGACAGGGCGGTTAAGAAAGCGTTTAGCACGCTTGCCTTAATTGCTCAGAGCTTTGAGTACAGGAGTTGGGGACGTCACGTTGAGGTTGTACAGGACATTAGTGAGGCCTCTTCTGCAGTACTGCATCCAGTTCGGGTCGTCCTGTCACAGGAAGGGTATTATTAAACTGGAGAGGGTTCAGAGACCATTTATCAGAATGTTGCCAGGAACAGAGGGTTTGAGTTAGAAGAGGCTGGGACCGTTTTGACTTTAGCATAGGAACCTTACAAAGGTTTACAAAAGGGTCTCTTCTCAAGGGTGGGGGATTTCAAGACTAGGGGGCATATTTTTAAGGTGAGAGAAGAAAGATTTCAAAAGAATACGAGGGGCAATGTTATTACGCAGAGAGTGGATCGAGTGTGGGATGAACATCCCGAGGAAGTGCTGGATGTGGGGACAGTGATAATGTTTAAAAAGACATTTGGATGGATATGTGAATAAGAAACGTTTGGAGGGATATGGGCCTGGAGCAGGCAGGTGGGGACTAGTTTAGTTTGGGATTATGGTCAGCACAGAGTGGTTGGACCAAAGGGGAAGTCTGACTCTTTTTGTCTCTCCCCATATCTATACCTCTCTTCCTATGGAAGCCTATGTGTCGTGTAGGCAAAAATGAGGGCTGCAGATGCTGGAAACCAGAGTTTAGATCAGAGTGGTGCTGGAAAAGCACAGCAGGTCAGGCAGCATCCGAGGAGCAGGAAAATCGACGTTTCGGGCAAAAGCCCTTCATCAGGAATAGAGGCAGGAAGCCTCCAGGGTGGAGAGATAAATTGGGGGGGTGGGGGGGAATCCACATTGATGCCCTGGGGTTGAAGTGTTCCAAGGCAGAAGATGAGGCGTTCTTCCTCCAGGTGTCGGGTGGTGAGGGAGCAGCGGTGGAGGAGGCCCAGGACCTGCATGTCCTCGGCAGAGTGGGAGGGGGAGTTGAAATGTTGGGCCACACAGGGCGGAGTGGTTGATTGGTGCGGGTGTCCTGGGTAGTGTAGGCCCAGTCTGGGTGCCAGACATTGGTGAACGAGTTGGGTCTCTATAACAGTCCGGCACCTTTTCATAGTCATTGCTTCCAGTCCCAGGCCTGCAAATTGATCAAGTTCGATCAGCTCGACTCTTAGCAACCTCCTTTCAAAGAGCCAAGATCTCCAAGTCTGAGCCGATCCAAATCTACTGGCTAAACCAGTCGCCCAGTTCCTAAACATCTGCAGCCCTCTGCTCCCCACCTACTCATGCATCTGTGCAGACGCATCTTAAATGAACCTACCATGCCTGCCTCTGCTGGCAACGCGTTCCAGGCACCTACCGCCCTCTGGGTCAAGTTGTTTCATCTTTTAGTCGGCTATCTCCCACTCACTCTTCTATTTCTGTTTTAAATCAAGTTTGCAGGGTGTTGCATTGGACAAAGGGAAAACTGAAAACAAGCGTCTGGGGGGTTCGCCGCATTGACCAAACCTGAGTGTCGTCAGGTTTTGAACATGGAAGCAGACAGTGCCGTTTGCAACGGAGAGAAACCGGGACACTTGGACAAGGCTTCAGCCAGGTCGGTCTCAACACGAGCGCAGACATTCCAGGGAGTGATCCTGGAAGTGCGGGGACTGCGGGAAGGGTTTCAGTTACCCATTTGAGCTGGAAATTCATCGGCGCCGTCACCCACCACCGGGGAGAGGCCCTTCGAGTGCGCAAGACTGTGGGGAATGTTACAAAAGCTGCTGGGAACTGACATCCCACCGAGGAGTGCACACTGACGAGAGACCGTTCACGTGCCCTGGCTGCGGGACTGGGTTCAGACGCTCCTCTGAACTCGCCGTCCACCAGCGGGTTCACACCCCCCCGGGGGGAGAGGCCATTCACCTGCTAACACACCAGCGGGTTCACCCCCCCCCCGGGGGGGAGAGGCCATTCACCTGCTAACACACCAGCGGGTTCACACCCCCCGGGGGAGAGGCCATTCACCTGCTAACACACCAGGGGGTTCACAAGTAGCTGCGGTGGTAGCGTTTTGCTGTTCATCCTCACGTTCAGGGGTGAAACCTCGCTCATTCTCGTCCGTCCCTGCTGAAATTCCATCGAGACTGATATTCTGATCATCGATGAGCTCTGTGGGCAAATGAGTGGTTTTCATGTCTCTGAAACCGTTTCGTCTCCCAGATTCAATGACTTTCCAAATGGCTGTTTCCTGACTGCGATGTTGCTCTCCCCCCCCCACACACCTCCTTCCAACAATGTGAGAGGAGCTCCATGGAGATTTTATGTCACTAAAGATTGAGAGAATCTGATCAGGTGTCTCTGTTGCTTCCCCACCCACTCCCCACTTGCCCACTGGACAAAACTGTCTCCCAACATTTCCCCCTTTGGTCGGAGTCGAGAGGGTGGCGCCGGGGAAAAGCACGGCAGGTCAGGCAGCTTCCTCGAGGAGCAGGAGGACCGACGTTTCGGGTGCAAGCCCTTCCATCGGGAATGGGAATTGATTCCCGATGGAAGGGCTTGTGCCCGAGACGTCGGTCCTCCTGCTCCTCGAGGAAGCTGCCTGACCTGCCGTGCTTTTCCCCGGCGCCACCCTCACGACTCTGATTTCACTCCCCTCTATCTGTGATCGCTCAACCTGCTCTAAGTTTTTTTTCTTCTTCTTTGTCCCTGTAGTGGGGGGCGATGGCTCCCGGGCTACTATCGCCCGGAATGTCAATCCAGCGTGTCGTGTCGTGTCCTGGGAATCTGGGTTCGAATCCTGCCATGGCAGAAGGTGGAGTTTGGATTCAGTAACTGTAGGGAATTAAGAGTCTGATGATGATGATGATGATGATGGTTGGAAAGGCGCATCTGGTTCATTGACGTCCTTTCGGCAAGGAAACCCGCCATCCTTATCTCGTCCGGCCTGCATGTGACTCCACACCCCACGGCCAATGTGTTTGACTCTTTCACAATTACTTAGAACATAGAACATAGAAGAATACAGCGCAGTACAGGCCCTTTGGCCCTCGATGTTGCGCCGATCCAAGCCCACCTAACCTATACTAACCCACTATCCTCCATATACCTATCCAATGCCCGCTTAAATGCCCATAAAGACAGAGAGTCCACCACTGCTACTGGCAGGGCATTCCATGAAACCTTTACAAAGTAACCACTGCTTTTTTTTTCAGTCCCACGAGAAACACCTCAAGCCTATTCCCGTTAAACCACCAACTACTTAAATCAGATTGTGAACGGTTCCTTCTCCTCGGTCGCCAGCAACAAAAGAGCACACAAGACAGGAGCTAGGCCGGTCCACCAGTGGATCTTCAACCCCCTCCCCCTCCCCCTCCCCCTGAGCTGGGTTTTCTGAACCAAATCTGCTCCCACCTCTGCAACAACTCCGGTCTCTCCCCGCGTCCCGTCCAGCCTCCTCCCCATAGTGCAGCACGGGAAACAGACCCCTTCGTTCCAACCAGTTCATGCCGACCATCATCCCCAAACTCGCCTCGTCCCACCCGCCCGCTCCTGGCCTGTATCCCTCCAAACTTTCCCTGTTCACGTACCTACCCCCGGATGTGTTCCAAACGTTGCGTCTGCGTCAGAGTCACTCACAGAGTCAGAGTCATACAGCGGTCACCGGGACATTTGTTCGACACGCCCCTGGTGTAAATCTGGAACACTTGGGTGTATTTTGTTTTTGTCCCTCATCATTTCGTGGCCTGAAAGCAGTCTCTGAAAGGGGCAACATGCTGCCCGTCCTGGCTGCACTTTGAACTGGATTGCTCTCTTGGCCATTTCAGGCTCACCGGAATCGCACATGAGGAGTCGGAGGTCAGGATTGCTTTCCCTGGAGGGTGTGTGTGTGTGTGTGTGTGATCCAGGTGGGTTTTCCCTGACAATCGCTGATAGTTCCGTGGTCACTGTTTCTTGCTGATTTAATTTATTGTCGCTTGGTTGATTAAAAATGATGCAACGCCACCATCTACTGGCGAATCAATGCTACTGTACTAGTGGCAGATATTTGAAAAGGCCATCAAATTCTTTTTTTTGTCATGACTACTTTCTGGTGTTCGGGGGTCTCATTTCATTCTCATTAACTCCTTTGCTTGGCAAAGCCATCTGCAAGTAACAATACCCTCTGCATGCTAACAATTATTTATTGTATTAGTTAGCCAAATCCTCTATCCAGCACCATGGCGTCTGACCTGATTAAATTGATTGATGCATCCAACACCATTTGGAAATCCAAATTGACATCTTGTTCCCTTTTATCCTACTCGTTATCTCCTCAAAGAATTCCACGAACGTTGTCAGGCATGATTTCCCCTTCACCAGGGTAGCACGATGGCTCAGTGGTTAGTGCTGCTGCCTCACAGCACCAGGGACCTGGGTTTGATTCCAGCCTCAGGCGACTGTCTGTGTGGAGTTTGCACATTCTCCCCCTGTATCTGCGTGGGTTTCCTCCCACAATCCAAAAGATGTGCAATTTAGGTACATTGGCTATGCTCAAAAAATTGCCTGTAGTGCTAGTTGCATGTAACTCCATGTCGTTCTGCAGCTCAACCTTTGTAATAGCTAACAATCTATACTAAGGAATTTCTATTAGTCAGGGGTAAATGTGGGTGGGGTTACTCTTCGGAGGGTCGGTATGGACTTGTTGGGCCAAAGGGCCTGTCCTTACATACTGTAGGGAATCTAATCATTACAGCCTTTCTAATAGTGTCCTGATGACCGATGTTAAGCTAACTGGCCTAGAGTTACCTGTTTCTCTTCACTCTCTCTCCCTTTTCAATAAAGGTCCTGAGACTGAGTACAAGGAAGGTGAGAGATGCCACTAAGGGTGATAATCAGAGATGCAACCACATGGAAGAAGTTGTGAATGAATACAGTGATGCGGAGAAAAAGTAATGCAGGGCAGAATATGAAGTTTTAAGTTTAGGTGGTGAGATTGCAGAGGCCTGTGTTTTCTCTGCTTTGTCAGGAGCAATGACACAGGTTTGCAAACTGTTAAATACGCAAAGGTGAAACGAAGCTATTTTGGTTTTCAGTTTCTCAGTATACCAACGTTTGAAATGCTCCCAAGTGATGTGGATGGACTGAAAATAATCTTATTTATCAATCTTTCTGTCCATCCATCTGTCTATGTCTCTACCTGTCTGTCGATTTAGAGTCTTGGAGATGTACAGCATGGAAAAAGACCCTTCGGTCCAACCCGTCCATGCCGACCAGATATCCCAACCCAATCTAGTCCCACCTGCCAGCACCCGGTCCATATCTCTCCAAATCCTTCCTATTCATATACCCATCCAGATGCCTCTTAAATGTTGCAATTGTACCAGCCTCCACCACTTCCTCAGGCAGCTCATTCCATACACTTACCACCCTCTGGGTGAAAAACGTTACCCCGTAGGTCTTTTTTATATCTTTCCCTTCTCACCCTAAACCTATGCCCTCTAGTTCTGGACTCCCTGACTCCAGGGAAAAGACTTTGCCTATTTACCCTATCCATGCCCCTCATAATTTTGTAAACCTCTATAAAGTCACCCCTCAGCCTCCGACGCTCCAGGGAAAACAGCCCCAGCCTGTTCAGCGTCTCCCTGTAGCTCAAATCCTCCAGCCCTGGCAACATCCTTGTAAATCTTTTCTGAACCCTTTCAAGTTTCACAACGAGGAAGGAAACCAGAATTGCACACAATATTCCAACAGTGGTCCTAACCAATGTCCTGTACAGCCGCAACATGACCTCCCAACTCCTGTACTCAATACTCTGACCAATAAAGGAAAGCATACCAAACGCCTTCTTTGAGGAGAAAGTGAGGTCTGCAGATGCTGAAGATCAGAGATGGAAATGTGTTGCTGGAAAAGCGCAGCAGGTCAGGCAGCATCTAGGGAACAGGAGAATCGACGTTTCGGG
>NC_057753.1:11800638-11803324 GCF_004010195.1 Chiloscyllium plagiosum
TTGTGGTTGGAGTGCCAGGCCTCTAGGAATTCTCTGGCATGTCTTTGCTTAGCCTGTCCCAGGATAGATGTGTTATCCCAGTCGAAATGGTGTTTTTTTTCATCCGTGTGTAGGGCTATGAGGGAGAGAGGGTCATGTCTTTTTGTGGCTAGCTGGTGTTCATGTATCCTGGTGGCTAACTTTCTTCCTGTTTGTCCTACATAATGTTTGTGGCAGTCCTTGCATGGAACTTTGTAGGTGACGTTGGTTTTGTCCATGGGTTATACTTTCTGTCTTTTTAATCTCTGTCTTTCCTTCTGTTAGCCCATCAATCGTTTAGAGTCATCAAATCATACAGCATGGAAATAGACCCTTCGGCTGAAGGGCTTTTGCCCGAAACGTCGATTTTCTTGCTCCTCAGATGCTGCCTGACCTGCTGTGCTTTTCCAGCACCACTCTAATCTAGAATCTGGTTTCCAGCATCTGCAGTCCTTGTTTTTACCTTCGGCTGAACCAGTCCATGCTGAATATAATCCTACACTAAACTAGTCCCACCTGCCTGGCCCTGGCCCAGAGCCCTCCAAATATTTCTTCTTCATGTGCTTATCTAAATGTCTTTTAAATGCTGTTAACTGTACCCATTTCCACCACTTCTTCTGGACGTTCATTCCACTCATGAACCACTGTATAAAAAAATGCCCCTCATGGGTTCTTTAAATCTCTCTCCTCACACCTTAAAAATACTTTCCCCCATCTTGAAATCCACCACCCTAGAGATAAGACCCTTGTCATTTACCTTATGTATATCCCTCACGATTTTATACATTTGTCTCTCCAATGACCATTTAAATGCCTTTAAAGTTGGCGAGTCTACTACTGTGGCAGGCAGAGAGTTCCACGCCCCTACTACTCTCTGAGTGAAGAAACTACCTCTGATTTCTGTCCTGTATCTATCACCCCTCAATTTAAAGCTACAGCCCCTTGTGCTAGCCATCGCCATCCAAGGATAAAGGCTCTCACTGTCCACCCTATCTAACCCACTGATTATCTTCTACGTCTCAATTAAGTCACCTCTCAAACCTTCTTCTCTCGAATGAAAACAGCCTCAAGTCCCTTGGCCTTTCCTCATTAAGACCTTCCCTCCATACCAGGCAACATCCTGGTAAATCTCCTCTCAACCTCTTCCAAAGCTTCCACATCCTTCCTATAATGCAGTGACCAGAACTGTGCACAACACTCCAAGTGCGACCGCGCCAGAGTTTTGTACAGCTGCAGCATGACCTTGTGGCTCCGAAACTCAATCCCTCTCCCAATAAAAGCTAACACACCATATGCTTTCTTAACAGCCCTATCAACATGGGTGGCAACTTTCAGGGATCTTAGATTAGATTAGATTAGATTACTTACAGTGTGGAAACAGTTAGCCCAGTACTCTGCATTCCTGTTACTCCTTCCAAAGTGAATCATCTCACACTTTTCCGCATTAAACTCCATTTGCCAACTCTCAGCCCAGCTCTGCAGCTTACTTATGTCCCTCGTAAATCTGCAACATCCTTCAGCACTATCCACAACTCCACCGACCTTAGTGTCATCCGCAAATTTACTAACAACTCCAGGGTGAACATTTCCCATCAACTACCACCCTCTGTCTTCTTTCAGCTAGCCAATTTCTGATCCAAACCGCTAAATCACCCTCAATCCCATGCCTCGGTATTTTCTGCAATAGCCTACCGTGGGGAACCTTATCAAATGCCTTACTGAAATCC
The DNA here is from genome assembly GCF_004010195.1 of Chiloscyllium plagiosum. Classification (NCBI taxonomy): domain Eukaryota; kingdom Metazoa; phylum Chordata; class Chondrichthyes; order Orectolobiformes; family Hemiscylliidae; genus Chiloscyllium; species Chiloscyllium plagiosum. The sequence goes on from NC_057753.1 coordinate 11,802,384, forward strand.
ATATACACCACATCAACTGATTTACCCTCATCCATCTTCTCAAAGAACTCAATAAGGTTTGTGAGGCACGACCTACCCTTCACAAAACCGTGCTGACTATCCCTAATCAACTTATTCCTCTCTAGATGATTATAAATCCTATCTCTTGTAACCTTTCTAACACTTTATCCACAACCGAAGTAAGGCTGACTGGTCTATAATTACCAGGGTTGTCTTTACTCCCCTTCTCAAACAAGGGAACAACATTTGCTATCCTCCAGTCTTCTGGTAGACAATGACGACATAAAGATCAAAGCCAAAGGCTCGGCAATCTCCTCCCTAGCTTCCCAGAGATTCCTAGGATAAATCCCATCCGGCCCAGGGGACTTATCTATTTTCACACATTCCCAGAATTGCTAACACGTCCTCCTCCTTGTGAACCTCAATCCCGTCTAGCCTGGTAGCCTGTATCACAGTATTCTCCTCGAGAACATTGTCTTTTTTCCAGTGTGAACACTGATGACTGAGATTCAGGCAATCCCGCAAAACACCAGCGAGATCCTCACCGGGGAAAGGGACTGAGCTCCCACTCCGTGTACGGGAAGGGACTCGGTCAGTCGTCCAACCATTTCACTCCAGGCACAGAATGTGTGGCATGTGTCACCGAGTCCAGTGGATGTGGACACGGTAACGACATTTGGATAAGTACATGAATAAGAAATGTTTGGAGGGATATGGGCCAAGCACGGGCAGGTGGGACTAGTTTAATTTAGGATCATGGACTGAAGGGGCTGTTTCCACGCTCTATTACTGTCTTCTGCTCGGTTGGGAGGTAGGATCCATTCCGCAGGGTGTGTTCGAAGCAAAAAGAAACAGATCATCACGATTTAACAGGAACAAAGATAGATTAGATTACATTACAGTGTGGAAACAGGCCCTTCGGCCCAACAAGTCCACACCGA
>NC_057753.1:11803474-11813065 GCF_004010195.1 Chiloscyllium plagiosum
GCGCTGTGAGGCAGCAGTGCTAACCACTGTGCCACCGTGCCGCCCACTGGAGGAGATTGCACTAATCCGAAGGGACATGATTCACTGTCAATAGGAAGGCCTTCACTGGGCTTGAAAAGACTTCACCTATTTGCCAACCAAGTGTATCCAGTGTCACAGTGCTGCCACGTTGACCAGGAACATGATGGACCCCACACACCAGCTATAACGGAGGTATAGAGATCAGGACTTGCCTCCTTACTTTTCTTCAGTAGATGTCAAAAATAAAAAAGTGCTGACAGCAAGAAGATTTTGGGGCAAGTCCACCAAAGCCTGTCAGTGTTATCTACCCCCTTTATGTGACCACATGGCCTGTGCTGTATCACCTGACAACACTGGGTCCAATAGTATCAAGATGAGGACTGGAGAGGAAACAGGGCACCCACATCGAATTCAACACTCCACAACATCTGATAACTGAATAATAGTAACCCCTCAGGGCGATAGACCAAGGAGGGGGTGATGTTGAATGATGAGATGAGAAATGAGACTGGCGCTGTTACAAGTTCAAAAGGAGGTCGTGTCAAGTCACCGCATCCCAAACGTTTCCTGGCGTGAGCCCATTTTCTGTGACTCGAGAGAGGTGAGCATGAGAGTTGTTCAGAGGAAGGGTGGGAGGTGGAGCAGCCTCCTGGCCGCTAAAAAACCAAAACAGGTAGATCGCCAACTTGGCCAAGCAGCAAGGGATGCTGGGTACATTGGCCAACTCAAACGCTGCGGTCATAAAACCCACACAACCAGACACAGCGCAAACACAGCAGCCAGGCGCTGATGGCATTGGCATAATGTAAAAGGCAACAGAGATCCTGGACAGACATATCCCCAACAACTCATCCACCGAACAAAGGAGGGCCAGACAGAATGGCACTGGGTCGGGCGACACAAAGAAACAAACACTGACAGGCCATCCAAACCGTGTTTCAAGCTATTAAGTGAGTTGGCCAGAACGATAGAAAGTGCTATCTAACTGGGTTCACCTGCAGACTGCTCTCTCGAATCTTCTGTGGAGACCTTCTGTGCAGACCAGTGTGGCAGGAAGCAGAGACTAGCTGACCATCCAGAGAGAGAGAGAGAGAGAGAGAGAGTTACCTAATAAAGTGCAGACTGTTTTGCATTGCTTTGTGTTCGTAGTGATTTGACCACTTCTGGGATTGCGGGATACCTGGGCAAATTCCTTCTAACCACTCTAATTGTCTAACTTGTTTTAAGGAGAAACTGGACAACAGAGGTTATTAGTCAAGATTAGAGCGGTGCTGGAAAAGCACAGCAGGTCAGGCAGCATCCGAGGAGCAGGAAGGTCGATGTTTTAGGTAAAAGCCCTACATCAGGCATGTGACGGCGGGCAGCTGGCCAACAAGCAGTTTGGAAAATGGGGCGTCACCAGCCGAAACCACGGCTCTTATTGGCTCCATCAGTGTGGGAGCGTGTGTGTGTGAGAGTGTATGTGTCTGTGTGTGAGGGACAGAGAGAGTCTGTGTATGTATGAGAAAAAGTGTCTGTGTGTGTGAGAGGGAGGGAGAGTGTGTGTGTGTGTATGAAAGTACGTATGTGAGAGCGCGTGTGTGTGTGTGTGAGTGTATGTGTGTTTGGGTGAGTGTGAAAGTATGTGTCTGAGAGTGTGTGTGTGTGTGAAAATATGTCTGTGTAAGAGAATGCATTTGTGTGACTCTGTGTGTGTGTTTTCCTCAGGATCAGCTCCTGTACACTGTGTGAATGGGTTGCAGCCTGTGGACCCAGTTGTAGTGATGGATTAGATCCTGAGGAATCAGAGGAAGTTAGCTTCCACAGTCCCAGCGATCAGCCCACCAGGAACTGGATCATACCCTGGACCCAGGCGAGAGAGCTTCCCTTTCGGATCACTGGCTGTGCCCTGCAGGCGCTGTCAGCTCAGAGCGCTTACTCTCCTCCCTCGACATCAGCAACACGGAGAGTCACACACACACATTCACACAGACACACACACTCACACATATCCTCATTTTCCCCTAACAGAAGTTATTATGCATTTGGACTCTACTTATGAATGCAATAGCAACTCAATTCTTCATTCTACACAATCGGTCTCCTTGGTGTAAAGAAATTCAAAAGATCTGCGCTTGCTGTAAGTCAGAAACAAAACCACAAACTGCTGGGAAAAGCTCAGCAGGTCTGGCAGCATCTGTGGAGAGGAAGCAGAGTTAGGGTTTGAGTGATCCATCCTCAGAACCCACTCGACCCGAAAACGTTAACTCTTCTTTCTCGCCACAGATGCTGCCTGACCTGCTGAGCTTTTCCCAGCAGTTTCTGGTTGTGGTCTCATCGACGTCCCGACTCGAACTCGAACAGGACCCTAATTACGGATAAAAACGCAGCTCCGAGTATTACTGGAAAGAGTTCTGATGTGTTAAGATTCCCGATGGGATAGGCAACAGGTTACTGATACAACAGGAGGTGGGTAAATAGTGAGATCCTGCAATGTAACAGAACCATGATTATTAAAGTAATCGAACACTGATTCTTTCTAGAAGGCTGTTTGCTACAGTTGACGACTTTTAATGTGATCATATCCTGAACCTTTAAGTACCAGGACTCTGATCATGAAGGTAATCGTCTAGTAAGTTGATGTTGGAGTTGGGCTCTGAGCCCAGAGCCTGTTCCCTCTGCTTTTATTTTACTTTACTGATCTCTTGGTGAAGACCTCAGTCACAGTAACAGAGTTGCCAGCGCCGAGTGGGCCCAGCCCTGCTGCTGACTGGCTCTCTGGTGGGTTCGGAGGCTGGACGGCTGAGTGAACCTCTTCCCACAGCATGGAAGCAGGAGAACGACCCCTCCTCCTCCCCCCCCCCCCCCCCCCCCACACCACCCACCTCACCACCGTTTCCAATGAGCAAGTTAACCCCTTCCCACTGTCGCCACGCGTCTGCGGTTTCTTGCCCAGCCATCAGCTGAAGACTTGGCGAGGGGATGCGGGAAGAGGGGGGGAGGGGGGGGGGGGGGTGGATTCCCTGGTTTGCTCTTTGAAAGGACGAGGGCAGACTCGACCGGCCAACTGATCTCCATTTCGCTCTGCGCTGCGATCGGATTCGAGAGCAGTTTTGGAATTCATCGCAGGCCCACAGGATGGACGCTTCCAGCCAAAGAGGGAGGCATTTTTTTTTTGCCCGCGGGGTACCTCTCTCTCTCTCTCTCTCTCTCTGTGTGAAACTGCTGCCGATCTCCCCTTCTGGCGGGATCTTACTTTGCACAAAAAGACCACCGTGAGGCAGCAGCGACTTGCATTCACAAGTGGACCTGAATGAAGGGTCCCGGGACGCTTCAAGCAAGTTTCGGGAAACCATATTCTTCCTCCTCGGGCGGGAAGGGGGATGGGAAATGGCCAAACCCGTAATGGGGAGGTCGTTTCTTCACAAAGTATTGTGAAAGGCAGAGAAGCCATCGAGAGGCTTGAGGAAGGAATTTCAGGGGTTCACGCCCAGGAATATTTCTCCCCGAGGAGAGGTTCAGAAAATCAGGGATTGGAAGTGGGAGAATATGCTCTTTGGAAGAATGGCAGGATTCACGAAGAAGCTCAGAGGAACACAGAGGGACCGTGGGATGCTTGTCCCACAGATCCCTGAAGGTGACCGGCCAGGTTATAGGGTGGGAAAGGAGGAAAAGGGACCACTTGCACCTATTAGTAATTGGCATAGGTTATGCGAGCAGGGAGGTTATTAGATTAGATTCCCTACAGTGTGGAAGCAGGCCCCTCGGCCCAACCAGTCCACACCGACCCTCCGAAGAGTAACCCAGCCAGTCCCGTTTCCCTCTGACTAATGCACCTAACACTATGGGGCAATTTAGCGCGGCCAATTCACCCTGACCCTGCACATCTTTGGACTGTGGGAGGAAACCGGAGCACCCGGAGGAAACCCACGCAGATACGGGGAGAATGTGCAAACTCCACACAGACAGTCGCCCCGAGGTGGGACTCAACCTAGGTCCCTGGCGCTGTGAGGTAACAGTGCTAACCACTGAGCCACCCATGTTCGAGCTGAACAGGCCTGTGACCAACCGTGTTCTGGGCTCGGTGCTGGGTCCCCTTCAGCTTGTCATTTATATAAATGATTTGGATGAGAATTTAGGAAGCAGGGTTAGTCAGTTTGCCATTGACACCAGGATTGGTGGTTATAGCGGACAGTGTAGAAGGTGATCTAAGATTACAAAGAGATCCTGATCAATTGGGTCAATGGGCTGAGAGGTGGCAGGTGGAGTTTAATTTGGACAAGTGCGAGGTGCTGCATTTTGGGAAAACAGACAAGGGCAGAACTTCTACAATTAAAAGTACAGCCTTTGGGTCCTGTTGTAGAACAGAGACTCCTAGGGGTTCAAGGACATAATTCTTTGAAGTTTGCATCACAGATAGACAGGGGAGTTAAGAAGGCGTTTCGCACACTTGCCTTCATTGCTCAGACCTTTTTGAGTTGAAGAGTTGGGACGGTATGTTGGGGTTGTACAGGACACTGGTGAGGCTTCGTCTGGAGTACTGTGTCCAGTTCTGGTCGCCCTGTTACAGGAAGGATATAATTAAGCTGGACAGGGTTCGGAAGAGATTTACCAGGATGTTGCCCGGAATGGAGTGTCTTGAATTCTAAGGAGGGGCTGGGAGTTTTTTTTCACTGGAGTGTAGGAGGTTGAGGGGTGACCTTATAGGTGTTTATAAGATCATAAGGTGCATGCAGGTGTCTTTTCCCTCAGGTGGGGGATTTCAAGACTAGGGGGGCATATTTTTAAGGTGAGAGGAGGAAGATTTAAAAAAACGATGAGGGGCATTTTTCTTTCAACAGTTCATGGGTGAAATGAACTTCTAGCGGATAGTTACAGTATTTAAAAGACATTTGGATAAGTAAATGAGTAAGAAATGTTTGGTGGGACACGGGCCAAGTGCATGCAAGCAGCACTAGTTGAACTTGGGATTATGTTTGGCATGGACTGGTTAGACTGAAGGGTCTGTTCCAATGCTGTATGACTCTGACTCTATGAGTGACTGTGTCCCTTCCCATATCCAGTGCAGGTAAGGCACCTCTCCACTGTTCAAGAGCATTGGTATTCAGTGAGGCAATGGCCTGCTGGTATTATTGCTAGACTAATAATCTAGAGACTGAGGTAACGTCCTGGGGACCCAGGTTCAAACCCCCACCCCTCCCCCCACTCCACAGCTGATGGTATTTGAATTCGATAGATTTAAAAAGGAATTATGTGTCTTAACGATGGCCACAAAACCGTTATTGGAAAATCGCAACTGGTCTCCCATCTCGTGTCGTTCAGGGAAGGAAACTGCCAGCCTTACCTGGTCGGGCTTTCAGGTCACTCCAGACCCACAGCAATGTGGTGGACTCTTACATCGTGCCCAGTAAGGGATGGGCAACAAATGCTGGCCTAGCCAGCCATGCCCTCATCCTGTGAATGATCTGAATCCAGTCCCGCAGTCGGAGCACCTCGACGGACTCTCCTCAGAGCAAACGCTTCGAGGCGCAAGTTGCCGGGGGGGGGGGGGGCGCTTTGAGAGAATGTCCCGCAGTTTGAACGGTCTCTCTCTGCGGTGTGAACTCTCTGGTGCCTGAGCAGGGCGGATGAACGGATAAACCTCTTCCCGCACTCGGCGCAGGAGAAGGGCCTCTCCCCTGTGTGGATGTGCTGGTGTTTGGTGAGGGCCGATGACCACCTGAACCCGGTGCCGCAGCGGGAGCACCGGAACGGCCTCTCCTCAGAGTGAACCCGCCGGTGGGTCATCAGATCGCAGGCAGCTATGAAGGACTTCCCACAGCGTGAACACTCGAAAGGCCTCTCCCTGGTGTGAACCCGCTGATGACGCATCAGATCCCTGGACCTTTTGAAGCGCTTCCCACAGTGCAGGCAACTGAACGGTCGGTCGTCGGTGTGAACCCGCTAGTGAGTTCCCCAGAACTTTTGAAGCCCTTCCCGGAGTCCGGGCATCTGAAAGGCCGCTCTGCGGAGTGAGCACGTCGATGGGCTCCCAGATCGGTGGAACTAACGAAGCACTTCCCGCTGTCCGGGCATTTGAAAGGTCTCTCGCCGGCGTGGACGTGTTGATGGCACACGAGCTCCCCGGAACTTTGGTAGGCCTTCCCGCACTCTTGGCATTCGACAGGCCTCTCCTCGGCGTGAACCCGCCGGTGTACGTGCAGAGCGGACGGCCGAGAGAATCCCTTCCTGCACTCGGAGCAGGTGGACGGGCTCTCCCTGGTGCAACTGTAGTGGTGAGTTCCTAGCTTCAGTGGGGGACCTGAATCCCTTCCCGGGGGTTGGAGGCAGGGTCTCGCACGCTGTGTGCGGCTGCTAGTCTCCTGAACAGGGGGGGGGGGAAGACTTTAAAGACTCTGAGCCCCAGAGGAGAGGCATGTAATCGATTAACCAAATAATCGATTATCCGAACGAAATAGTGCCCGCCCATCTCGTTCAGATAATCGAGGTTCCCCAATGAAAGGTAGCATTGTATAACACAGAGACCTAGGCTTTTAGGTACATCAATCTTTGAAATTTGTATCACATATAGACAGGGTGGTTAAGGCGGCATTTAGCACACTTGTCTTCATTGCTCAGACCTTTGCGTGTAGGAATTGAGACATCACATTGAGGTTGTTCGGAACGTGGGTGAGGTGGTTTCTGGAGAACGGTGTCCAGTTCTGGTCACCCTGTTACCGAAAGGATGTTACTAAGCTGGAGAGGGTTGAGACAATGTTGACCAGGATGTTGCCGGGAATAGAGGATTTGAGTTATAAGGACAGGCTGAATAGGCCGCGACTTCTGTCACTGGAGGTCAAGAGATAGGCCTTTGGGGTTTAGAAAATCATGAAGGGTACAGGTTAGAATGGCAATGTCTTTTCCCTCGGGTGGCGGATTTCAAGACTAGGGGGCACATTTTTAAGGCGAGAGGAGACAGATTTCGAAAAGACACGAGAGGCAAATGTGTTTACAGAGGGAGGCTCGTGTGTGGAGTGAACTTGCAGAGGATGGGGTGGATGTCCCAACATTTTAAAAGACATTTGGGGAAGTACATGGAGGGATATGGACCAGAGCAGAACAGAATGAGTCAAGCAAAGGGGACAGGTGGGGTGACGAGGGGTGGGCAAATACAAAGAGTGCAGCGAGAGAGGGATGCATAGGGTGACAGAGAAGAGGCAAGTTTCAAAGGTGAGGGGAGAAGCAGGCAAGTGAAACAAGGAGCACAAGAGTGTGGGGTGGGGAAGAGAGTGGGGGGGGGGAGACACAGAGCAGGAGAGGTATGGGCAAGAGACAGTCAGCACATGAGAAAGGACAGATGGAGAGTGGATGATACAGAGGGAGTACGAAGAAGGAGATGGGGCAAAAGGGAGAACAAGCAAGAGAGAGGGAGAGGAAAGAGAGAGTGTGTGCGCATGTGTATTGGAGAGGGAAAAGAGAGAAGGGAAGGAACATATGAATGAGGTGCAGGATCAGGATACTTGGCCGCTCTGTCTCCCATCTCAGAGCGAACAAATTGATGTAATAACAGGTCCCCCACACTTAAAAGGTCACTATGAACACATTGATAAGGCATCGGATGGCTGGAATTTTAACAGCTCTTTCCACAATCTAGATATTTGAAAGGTCTCTTCTCAGTGTGAACTTGCTGGTGTCTCAGCACAATGGATAAGTGAATGAACTCTCCCACACAGGTAACAAATGGATGCTGCTCCCGGACATCACTGTGTCAATGAAACTGAATTCACCCCACAGACCTCACATTTCCACGGTGTCTCTTCAGCGAGGATATACTTGTTTATCAACATGTCACCAATCAGTTGAAGCCTCTTCAACACACACAACCCAGATGAGTTGTCCCCGCTGAACCATACTTCCGCTCCAGGGCCTTACTCTGGGTTCTTACTTGTTCCCTTACATACCTCCTTAGACTTCACAATGCACTGACGATTACACTCACATGTTGTGATAATATTAACCACACCCATTCAGGCTGCTTGTATTGTTCCAAGTTAAAGAAAAACCCAAGGCCTCAAGTTGTTTACTTTACAAGTTTGCAATAGATCTCTCCTCTCCTCTCCTCTCTAAATCACCTCTTAAAGCCAGAGTATCATCACAATATTTTCCTACTATACTTAACCCACCTAATTCACAAGAACTAGGTTGAGAGGTGCCCTCTTCTCTCACTGGACAGAAACTCAGCACTGTATAATACTTTTGTCCATCTACATTCCAGAACGATTGGCTTTTACACTACCGCTACTCCAGTGGAAGTCTGTGTGGATGTCAGATGGCTGGTTTGCTGTGCAGACTGGCGTCAACAGCGCAAGACTGATCCCCTGCACCGGCCGAGGTGATTGTGAAGATCTCAATTGTTAAAACCACACCCGCACCCCCATCTGAGGTGCAGTGTCCCTCACATTAATACCATCACCCATTCTGTCTCACTCTCTCTCCCCCGCCCACCCCCCCACTACCACCAAGGGGCGGCACGGTGTCCCAGGGACCTGGGTTTGATTTCAGCCTCGGGCATCTGTCTGTGTGGAGTTTGCACATTCTCCCCCCACCCCCGTGTCAGCGTGGGTTTCCTCCGGGTGCTCCGGTTTCCGCCCACAGTCCAAACATGTGCAGGTTAGGTGAATCAGCCATGGCCATAGTGTTAGGTGCATTAGTCAGGGGTAAATGTAGGGTAGAGGGATGGGTCTGGGTGGGTTACTCTTCGGAGGGTCGGTGTGGACTTGTTGGGCCAAATGGCCTGTTTCCATACTGTAGGTAATCTAAATCTAATCTAAATCTAATGAGAGAGCAGTGCTCTGGACCCATGGCAAAGTTACCTGTGCATTCGGTTCCCAATTTTATTGACTGACCCCCCCCCCTTCAACCCCCCTCAAAAAAACCCTCGTAATCGCCAAATCGCAGCAGAGTAGGAAAGGGCGAGAGCAATGGCAGCGTATTTACCCAACATGCCCCGCGGTGGGGAATGCCCCCTATCCAGGCGACGGGCGGAGTGGATGCGCAGGCGCAGTGACGTCCCACCGCTGGAGCATGCGCAGTGACGGCGAACACCGCGGGGAGGAGACGCCGTGTTTTCTTCTCTTCCCGCAAGCGGTGATGATGCGGGACCGCGGGGGGGGGAGAGGCGGGTGCGCCACCGTGAGGGTTTATAACCGCCTACCGAACGCGACGGAACTCGGTAAATACCCTGCAGCTGCCCCGCTGGTGGCCGCCGGGGCCTTTCCCCGGGATCAGCTCCCGCGGAACGGCCGCCATCTTGGATCCGCGGGGCGGCGGCGGTGCGCATGCGTGTCCAACCGGGGAGTGGGCGGGGCTTTGTGGGTATCCCGCCCCCCGCAGGGTCCTAGCGCCCGAGAGCATTGTTCCACCTGTCATAGAATTACACAGCATGGAAACAGACCCTTCTATCCAACCAGTTACCCTGTATATAAACCTCCCCGAACCCCTCGATTAGATTCCAGTCTGTAACTCCCACCCTGGTATCTGTTATTCTGTATATAAACCACCTCGAACACCTCGATTAGTTTCCAGTCTGTAACTCACTCCCGGGTATCTGTT
>NC_057753.1:11813565-11814901 GCF_004010195.1 Chiloscyllium plagiosum
CCTCCGGGTGCTCCGGTTTCCTCCCACAGTCCCAAGATGTGCAGGTCAAGGTGAATTGGCCGTGCTAAATTGCCCCGTAGTGTTAGGTGAAGGGGTAAGTGTAGGGGAATAGGTCTGGGTGGGTTGCGCTTCGGCGGGTCGGTGTGGACTTGTTGGGCCGAAGGGCTTGTTTCCACGCTGTAAGTCATCTAAAAGTAATCTAATCTAGTAACGTGGAGATCGCTTCTCCCTCTTAAAAACTCCCAACAGCAACTGCTTAAAGCCAACCAAAAAAAAAATCAGAAATCCCGGTCTATGAGGGCTGGCCACATCCGGCCAGGCTGCTGCTATTGTTCCAACTTTAGGGGGGGAAAACAAAAACCTAATGTCTCACAAGCTGGCTTTCCAAGCCGGCCTGACTCAAAACCTCTCTGAGAGAAACCAGGACGGACTAACCTCTTAAAGGACATCGGGAATTCCTGCGTTGGAGAGTATTTCCCTTCCACATCCAAGCCCCCAATACCCAAACAGGAAAGCACACAGGAGCCTAACTGTAATTCATTCTGCACACACTGAAAGGTTCGCTCCCTTTATTGCTTCCTGGTTAACAGTCTGACGCTGTCAGGAGTTTCAGGTGCCTGGAAACCACTGTGTTTGGCTTTGGATTTCATGTGGACGTCCTTCACAGAATCGAGCCGAGATGGATCGATTCAGGGCTGGCCTGTATCATTGAGTCACAGAGTCCTACAGCAAGGAGAGGCAGGCCCTTCGGCCCAAACTGGCCCATGCCGACCAAAATGTCCGTCCACATTAAGCCCCCCCCATTCCCCATATCCTTTCCTATTGACGTATTTGTCCAAAGGCCTTTTAGATGTTGTTCATGAATCCCCGCCAACCACTTCCGCTGGCAGCTCATTCCATATCCTGTGTGAAAACATTGTCCCTCAGGTTCCCTTTTGTTCTTCCCTCTTTAACCTTAAACTGATGCCCTCTAGTCCTCCATTCCCCAACCCTGGGAAAGAGGCTGAGTGCATTCACCCTCTCCATGCCTCTCATGATCTTATACACCTCTATAAGGTCCCCCCTCTCCCCCCCCCCCCCCCCCCCAGTCTCACGCTCACAAGAAAAATGTCCGGGCTTGTTCAACCTCTCCCTATAACTCAAACCCTTCAGACCTGGCAACATCCATGTAAATGTCTTCTGCACTCTTTCCAATTTAATAACATCCTCTCTTCCTTCTCTCTCTCTCTCGCTCTCTCTCTCTCCCTTCCTCCCCTCTCTACCTTCCTCTTCCTTCTTCCCTCCCATCTCTCTTTCTCTTCCTCACCCTCTTTCTCTTATTCCCTTCCTCCTTTCT